>NC_024799.2:3674096-3978596 GCF_000309985.2 Brassica rapa | reverse complement strand
TATGAAGTATGAACGAATATGCTTAGTCGCTGCAGAGTACCTATATGCTAATTTTCATATTCCACACATAATCCTAGCAAAGGTTTGCTAAAGGAAAACTTAAGCATAACTTACTTGGCACATTCATCCCCCATTAATCACTCTACTGCGAATATATATCTCAGTGTCGTTAGAAATTGATAAATGAATGATCTTTTGGTATGTATATGATTCATTCGCTAGGACAATTTGCCTTGAATAATTATAATTGTAACAGTAACGTGATGATTTATGTTTCCCATAATAATGAAAGTTCTAAGAACATATTAATTAAGATAAAACTGTATAAAACAAGTTTCTCAAGCCTCTAGTTCTTTACATACAGATGCTACTTAACTCTTCCTTAAAAATTTCAGAACTGTAAATTGTTATTTTAATACAATTCTCAAAATAATAGAAACAAAGCCTCCACAATATGTATATAGCCATATATTTTGACAACACAAGTCCAAGGATAACACAAAGTAACACATACATCCATATAAAATTTTGTATTATAAATATATATTATGGTTTTCTTTACCCCTTGCGTTTTGGTAGATATTCATGGATGATCCCATCAATCAGTTTGCCTTTCGGGGATCGCCTCCTAGCCTAAGCTCAAGATCTAAATCCTCAAAATGACCACCCTTATGTTTGATCTCCTCGTTTCTTGTAATTATGGCACTCTTACAAGATAAACTTGAAATGAATATCGACGGCTGCGATGAACCCTCACGCATTCGTCTTCTCTTATGGATCATATCACCCTTCCCAGTCTCTTCATCCCCCCCTTGAGCAGTAATCGGACAATCCTTGTGGATCACCAGATTCATTCTCACTGACAGATCAGTGGTGTTTTCAAGATTAACTTTTGCTTTATCCCCGTTCTTTGGTACATCTCTGTCGATCTTTCTCTTCTTGCTTCCTTCCATGAAAGGAACTTCATAAAGATCACAACCCTTTTTACCCGGGCACGACCATGGGGAAGAAGATATAATCTTTTTAGAATTATTGGAAGGTTCTACAACAAAAGATGGCGAAGAGGAAGAAACCCTAGGAGTCAAGTATGGTAAAGAAGAAGGAGAAGATGAAAGATCAATAACACAGGAGCGTTGAGACTCAAAACGATTAGGATTGGAGTTAAAAACCAAAGTATAGCTAGAGGTTTCACGAACATCATCGCTATAATTATGAGATGGATACTCCGGAGGGGAAGAGGATTTGGAGAATAAGTATTGATCTTCAGATTGCTTTAGCCGTGCTCTGTCTCTTCGGTGAACGTTCATGTGGCCACCGAGGGCTTGAGCCGATTTAAACTCTCTCCGGCAAAAGCTACACGAGTAAGATCTCGGCGGCCACAAAGATCCGGCGGCATCGTCTTCCGCGAAGGCCAGCTCTTCCCATGATGATTCTTTGTTGCTTTTCTTTGGAATCCAGACGCCACCAGGTTTCTCCATTCTCTAGGGACAACTTGGAAGTTGACGCCAAACCCTAGAAAAAAAATTTTCTTCTTCCTTTTTTTTGGTGGTTAGAGGAACCCTAGATGATTAGTATTAGGTGGTGGGTTACGGAAAAAGATGAAGAAATTGTGTAATGACAATAATGGAGGTCAATTTGTGATAAATAAATTTAAACCAAAGCGAGTGGATTATTTTAAACGATCAAAGGGTTGTTATTTAATATATTTGATTGATCGGACCGTAGGGATTTTGTGAATACAGATGATATGAACTACTTTGGATTTTAGTAAGAGTTTGCTGACTGATCTAAAATCTTTTATGTTTGCTTATTCCAAGTGGATACCCACAAGTAACGGATATTTGTATTTTGATTTTTGCACTATATTAAATTATGTGTACCGTTCTTCGTTCATATAAAAAGTATTGTATTATATAATCTTGTGAATTAACAGTAGCTATACTAAATTACTAATCCACCGTATACTACACACCTACTTAAATGAAGTAAAATTGAAAATGAAGTAAAATTGTTCTAACTCTACTCCATTTTTGTGGAGTGATGAAAAAAAAAAAAATAGATTACTCTATTTATAGAGTAAATTTCATTATAGAATAAGATATTTAGTTGGGTTGAAATATTTCTTACTCCATGTTTACTTCTACTCCATTTTAGAAAAAAAATAGAGTGTGGATAGAAATGCTCTTATATATTTTTCTTTGCGGTGATATGATTTTTTTGTTCTATCAAAACTTATAACTAGGTGCGACCCGGCAAGCAAGTAATTAACATGTGAATTAAGAGAGAAAAAAGAAAGCTCACGAATATAATTATTATTGATAATATTAAAAAAAACTAAGCGTCCACGTTGAATACACCTTTGTCCTCTATATATATTAACAACATATTATAAAACTAGTTCATAATCGAATTTACTTATTGTGTTAGTGGTCTAAATAGTAAATGGGTTGCTTTATTGTGTTTCAGATTCAAATTTCTCTTGGTACATAGTGTATTATTCAAATAAAATTTTCTTAGTGTTGATTCCAAGCATAAAGAAGATAATGCTTATAAAGTCGTAACTCCCGTGATCTCTGAAGATCAATTAACATTTTACCAAAAAAAAGAAAAAAAAAAGATCAATTCAATAGAAAGTCACAAATAGAGGACACATAGTATTGGGAATATTGGAAAGGATTTGAGGTAGGATAATATATGTATTTGGGCTTAGGACGTGAATATGAGATAAAAGGACCAACCCACGTTTTGGGCTTTAACTACTCAAGGTCCATATAAATATAGACAACTCTCAGTGAACAAGCAATCTACTTGTGATGGCTTGTGAATGGTCTGATGGTAAACGAAGACAGGATTTCCAAGTAGCTTAGATTTTGGATTCATAGTAAATGCAGTTTTTTCAGATCTTAAGTAATCCAAAACTCAAGGCAACACATTGGCTATCAATGAAGACTACAATGGAAACTGAAAAAAATGAAGACTACAATCAGTCTTTAGGTCCAGTCAAACTGGGAATTAGTGGACACAATCACAGTCATTACCTGATAAAGCTAACATTAAACCAAAACAAATCAATCACACTCAAACATCTTGTTCAGTACCAAAAGATTATTTAATTCCCAGCTTTATCTGGTAATGACTGTGACTGTGATGGCGTAGCTTCTTGTTCGCCCGGCCGAAATTCGTAAAACTCTCTTTATTATATTTACCCCCCAAACGTCATCATTTAACAAATTTATTTGACGATTTTTGAATATTGTGTTCTTAAATAAAAAAGAAAAGGCCTCACAAGATTTGTATAAACCGAAAGGTCATGCGATACCTGCCTCTGCTATATATAAATTATTTCATTGTCGTCTGATTTGTCCAAGTATGGAAAAAGTATAGTAGATTAGAAAAGGTCTGCAACAAATGAATAATTTATAATACTGCTTTTGAAAAATCCACTAGAATAGTTATAGACAGAACAGTCAATTTTCAACTCGCTAGCAGCCTTAGCTGCAAAACATTATTTATAATTGGAAGTGGATAAAATCAATTGTATATGGATATATTTGTTGAAGATAAATCCGTTGGACCAGCCGTGGTTTCATATCAGTTCGAATGTAGTTTTCAGATTCTTCTTGTAGCCAATTTCACATTCAAAGGGATTGCTTCTCTCTTTAACCTTCAACTAGAGATTGACCCGCACGCCCGTGCGGGTGTTAATTTTTACGGTTTTATAAATTATTTGTTATTTTATCATTAGTGTTATATATTTAAGATGTGTCGTCGTATAACTAATTGTATTCAAAATATTTGGATTGAATCGGGTAATAAGATTATTTTTGGTACAAATATACACTCTTTTCAGATACATTGGTTAATTAAATATTTTTATATTTCTACACATCAAAATCAAAATCATTCAGACCCGAGAGGATCCAACTCAAGCATCATACATAAATTTATAATATCCAAGTGGCGCCTAATTTAAAAATCCAAAAAAATTAATCCCGAAAGAAACAACTTGTACCTCAATGAGTATCCGAATGTCCATACTTAACTGATTTTGCAAATAGATTAAAAAGGAAACTCTTTCTATATATTTGGCAAAAATAAGAAAAATAGAAAGAATTTTTTATTTAATAAAATAGTTATATGAAGTGAAATATTAAGTGATAATAAATGTAATACTTTTTAATTATTTTGATTTAAATTATTATCTTGTTCATATAAACTATGCCTTTGAATTATGTGTTTTGCTATGTAATTTTTCACCAATTGGAACTAAGACAAAAGAAAGTTTTAGTAAAACATATTAAACCAAACTATTAACCATATGCAAAACTCGGTTATCTTACATTTTTATTTTTTTATAATTGCACAAAGTTAATATTGATTAACTAATAAATAAAAATCTACATTATTACTTTTACGGTAAATATAATTAATGATGTGATATATTGTTAAAGTAATATAATTAATGAAATTACTAAAATAAAACTATACTTATATTTTTATACATTAATATTTGTTTTTCATAATTAGTGTTTTATATTTTAGATATGTCGTAATATAACTAATTGTATTCAAAAGATCCGGATCGAATCAGATAATATGGTTATTTTTGGTACAAATATCCAAACCCGTTTCAAATATATTGGTTATTTAGATATTTTAGGGTCATATACATCAGAACCAAACTCATCCAGACTCAAAAGGATTCAACTCAAAACCTACACATAAATTTATAATATTCAAGGAGTGAGTAATTTTAAAACAAAATAAAACGATACCCGAAAGGAACGACTCGTACCTAAGTGGATATTTAGTGTTCATGCCTAACTGATTTTATAAACTAATATAAATGATATTTTTTATGTGTTTTGCTAAATTAAGTGAAACTGAAAGAGTTTTTTTATTTAGTAAGCAATTATATTGAGTGAAAAATTAAGTGACAATGAATGTAATTCATTTTTATTATTTTGATTTAAGTTATGATTTTATTCACTAAACATGTTTTTGAATTTTGTTTTTGGCTACGTAATTTTTCACTGATTGAAAAAAAGATGTTATAGTAAAACAAATTAAAACAAACGCTTAACCTTATGCAAAACTCAGTTATTTTACTTTTTTTGATTTTATAATTGACACAAAACTAATATTAATTAACTACTAAATAAAATCTACACTATTATTATTATGGTAATATAATTAATGATGTGAAATATTGTTAAGACAATATAATTAATATGAGTGAAATATGGAAATACAATTAATGTAGTACTGCTATCTTCGTTTCCAAACAATTTTCAGTTATAGTACTATTCATGTTTCCAAACATTACTAAAGTGTACTTCAGTTTTAATAATATAGATATAATACTAAAATAGTAGTTAGCTAAATGACGTGGGAAAACTTGTGGATACCGCAACAAATCACGAAACACCATGTGGCAGTTCCGACTTCCCTATAAGACCAAACGAGTCTGTTTCTTTGGCTGCTATAGCAATAAACATAAATGGAGGGTCTAATCCCGTTTGTTTACCGAGCCGTCATGCAAATCCGTTATGGCCACGAGCGTTCTTCTTCTTACTACGTTCGTCTTCCGGGCGATTCTGGCCGGTTTGGGAGAACCGGTTTGGAAGTGTCTGGTCTCGGATTTTCCTCTAATATGGCGTCGTCGAAGACCACGAGCACGAACACCACGTTTGCTGTTTCCACTGGAGCCCAGTCACCAGTTCATCGTCAGGTTATGATGTGATGCACACGCATTCCATGGGAACCTGAAGATGCTCGTGAGGGAAAGGGTTGGTTTGTGACGTTGTGATTAATGGTTCGGCTTAATGTGTGGTATTTTTATGAATTTTATAGACTTGGACCTGTCGAATAAACCTGATGTAATAATTGGGATGTGAAGATTAATTCTCTAAGCGTGGGCTTTTAACCCGAAGGTAATCTCATGGGGTTCGTGTGTGTGTGTTTCGTTCAAAGAACTTTTAATTGTATAAAAATTATATCAATATCTTTGGTTTCTTCGTGAGAAACTATGTGAATATTTTGGTTTGTTCTTGAAAAGTTGTGTAATTGTCTTTTGCTTTGAATATTATTTAATTTACATTGTTTCTAATAAATTAAAAATTAGAACGTGGTATGTTTAGAGAATGAATCAAGTAAATTGCCAGGAATATCAAGATCTTGAAAATAAGTTTCAGTCCCTTAAAAAAATTATTCATTATACCTCAAACGCATAATACAAAGACAAGACAGTCTTGCACACAATATCAGAAAATAAATGTCATTCATATGGCACATAGTTACGAGTTTGTTGGCAGAATATTAATTAAATCTTATTATGTCTATTATAGGCAAAAAAAATTACAAGGAATATTAATATTTGTGTAGGTAAACATAATGATCATTGTTAGAGTTTCTACTAAAACTATGAAATATAAAAATATTTTGAGGCTTTTATTAAAAGTTTATTTTAATACAGTTTTTATTTGTTTATTCATTTTATTCATGAAATTATAATATTAAAATAATTATACTGGATATTATTATTTTTTTTAAAGTGTGGGATATAACAAAAAAGGTTCAAATAAAAATCTGATAAAATGTAATATATATATATATATATATATTAGCTGAATGCTAAAATATATATTGATTTAAGAACTATTTCACATAAATATATCATATATGCGTTAAAAATAATATATATGTTGTAGTTAGGTAACAAATCATACTTTTTAAGACAAAACTAAAAAAAAAATCCAGTCAATATATTAGATGATTACATTCCCAAAACAGCATGGTATTGAAAATAACCTTCCACAATACTTAAATCATAACAAAAATGTATTAACAAGTTGAACATATAACCCAATAAGGATAATAATGTTTTCATGAGAAAAGATAACGCACTACAGTGACAGGCTGACAAGCTCCATACAGAAAAAGCGTAAAGTGAAAACGTGTCATCGTTCTTACTTCTTACCATATTTTGCTTTGGAAACAACGGAGTTGCGTCTTTTTCTTTTCTTCTGCATATATTCATCAGATTCTCTCTTTTCTTTTTACTTTTTATTCAATAGGATTATTAGACCATTTGAATAAAAAAATGGCGACTCCGATTCGATCGTTCGAGCTGAACACTGGTGCCAAGTTACCTTCGGTAGGTCTCGGAACCTACGCCTTGGTCCCATCAACAATCGAACAAGCTATCAAGGTATTACACATCATCGCTTCGGTTCAAGTTTTGAGCCTTTTGTCTTTGATTTGTTTTAATATGCACTCTCTCTTTTCGATTTTTAGGTTGGGTACAGGCACATAGATTGTGCTTCGATCTACGGCAACGAGAAAGAGGTAACCAATTTTCTAATATCACATAATTTGAGTGAACCATTTGATGCTATAAGATTGTGTGGTTGAAGTGTTCTGTCTCTGCTTATTACGTTTTTCTCACGCTATGATTTCTTATGTACTAGATTGGTAGCGTGTTGAAGAAGTTAATAGATAACGGTTCCGTGAAGCGTGATGAGTTATTCATCACTTCCAAACTCTGGTTTGTCTTCTATTTACTACCAACTTCTTACTCTTGACATGATTTTTAGTTTGAACACACACATATGTTCATGTTTTTCTTTTTGGTTCGGTAGGTGTAATGATCATTTGCCTGAAGATGTACCTAAGGCACTAGACAAAACTTTGCAGGATTTACAGATTGACTACGTTGATTTATATCTGGTACATATATATATAACCTAAAAATTGGATTCTTACAGTTTGCTTCCGTTTTCAATGTGTATGTGTTTTTTTATTGAAGGTACATTGGCCAGTGAGCTTGAAGAAGGAATCACCTATGCCAACACCTGAAACACTCACAAAGCCTGACTTGCCAAGTACATGGAAAGCAATGGAAGCTCTCTATAACTCTGGAAAAGCTAGGGCAATCGGTGTTAGCAATTTCTCTTCAAAGAAGCTCCAAGATCTTCTTAACGTGGCTCAAGTAGTCCCCGCTGTTAACCAAGTGGAATGTCACCCAGTGTGGCAGCAACAAAGTCTTCATGAACTATGCAAATCCAAAGGAGTTCACTTATCCGTGAGTATACAAAACACATTCCGAATTTACTATTTTCTTTAGCCGGTGTGATTAAAGAAGATGATCTTTATTTTTTTGAGATTGTAGGGTTACTCTCCTTTGGGCTCCCAAAGAGAAGCAAGGCTAAAGGTTCTTCAGAATCAAATTGTTACCGAGGTTGCGGAGAAGCTTGGGAGGACCACCGCTCAAGTGGCTCTTCGTTGGGGACTCCAAATGGGTCATAGTGTTATACCAAAGAGTTCAAGCGAGGCTCGACTCCAGGAGAATCTTGATGTTTTTGACTGGTCCATACCTGAAGATCTGTTTGTCAAATTCTCTAACATTCCCCAGGCAAGTTTTTTCCTTTTTCTTTAAATTATTTTCTTTCTATGGAAGGTTTGAAAGTAAGATCTTAATTTTCCCTTTGTTGCTGATGGTTATCATGTCCATTAAATCTTGCAGGAGAAGTTAGTACGAGGTGTTGAATTTGCGCATGAGACGCTCGGCTTCTATAAGACCATTGATGAGCTATGGGACGGTGAAATTTAAGGAAATTCATCAAGGCGCAAGAGACCATCTAATTATATTATGTTTAAATAATCCTTCATGTTTGTTCTTGGTTAGAAACACTTTGCACATTGATGTGTAGTGTTCTCTATTTCTACTTTCATTTTCAATACTCCTTTTATGCTTAAGTTGGTGTGTAGTATGTTTTGGGGTTATTCTTTGCAAAAGATGAAACAAATAATATTATTCTCCAATCTATTCTATTAAAAAGGGAATGAGAAGATCGATGATTATGAATTTCCCTCGCAAAAGATATACGTTGACCCAAAAAAATATGTCATCTCTTTGGTTCTCGTTAATGTTTGATTTCGTTGTCTAACCGATTTTGTCATTGTGATAGAAGTTAGAACGCAAGTACCTTTACAGTCATATGCTAAAAAGGTGTTTCTTCTAAGAATTCTTGAGAGAATATTGAGAGAATGAATCAGGTAAACTGCAAGCAATATGGGAATTTGTTAAGGTAAACAGAATGATCATTGCTAGAGTTGCTAATAAGAAACATAGCAAAGACGGGTTCAAATAAAAACTTTGGTGAAAATGTATAATATTATTAATTTTAAGTGAGCATTAGAATGTATAATATTTATTTAGAAAAAAAAAACAATAACAAATCCAGTCGATGGACATTCCAAAAACAGTATAGTATAAAAAGAAAACTACATGTTTCACAATACTTTAAATCATAAGAAAATTGTGTAAGAATAAAAACTTATCTATCTTGTTTATAAGCAAAGATTTGTTAACAATTAGACAACCCAATAATTACGAAAGGATAACAATGTTTTCATGACTAGAGCATCTCTTTTTTTTTTTTTTTGGGAACACATTCATTAATAAGAAAACAGAGTTTTAGTTGGAGGCTATAAAAGCCTCTCCAACCACCAACGGTACAACAACATTCAAAGCAGTTTTAGCCAAACAATCGGCCATAACATTTCTTTCTCGTGGAATCCACACGAAGCATACATACTCAAAGGCTTCAGCCATTTTGAGAATATCTGAAACTATGCCATACAAGCCGGCTCCACTAGCTCCCGAGTTCAACGCCTTCACCAGGGTTTGTGAGTCCGATTCAATCCGTACCTTCTTCAGCTCCCTTCGTTGGCAAGTAAGCACCGCTTCCCTTACCGCTAATCCCTCAGCTATTAATGGTGAGATGACAAACGCCTTTTGCTCTGAGAATTGTATGATTTGATCCTCAGCAAATAGAACCCATCCGAGTCCTGCACAATTCCGTTGTTCCGCCCACGCTGCATCTGATCTGACGATGGCTGTGTTGACTAGAGCATCTCTAATAACCCTTTTTCTATAAAACAAGCATCTCTAACAAGCCTCTTTATTTTAAAAGGTGAACAACCTCAAAATAAGGAGATAAAAGTTTGTTACTACAACAGTCACTTTCAAATACATATTTTAAAGAATTAGTAATTTACATTTTAATTTTTAATATTATTAATAATTAATTACAATCATTAATTTTCATTAAAACAATAAACCATACTATTCAAAAAATATTAAAAAAAAATATTTTTGAGAAAATATAATAATATATAGTCAAGTATAACTATAGATAGTATACAATGTTATTAAAAAAATTAATGGATTTTTTTTTTAAATATGATGATAAGTATTAAAAAAAAAAATATATATATATACATATTATTATTCATAAAATTGGGAGACATATATAATTGTAAAAACTAAAAAAAAAATGTAAATAGTATTTTGAGGAAGTCTTCAAAATTGAAGGGAATAAGAGTGTTGAAATATAAAAATTCTCAAAAGATGAGGGCTGTTAGAGATAGGAAATTGTATCATCCGTGTTGAAAATGAGAGGATAAAAATAGAAACTATCAGGAGAGCTATAAGAATCAAAGATAATGTTACCTAGGGCTGCTGCAGAATTCGTAGAAGCTTGCCACGGTTAGAGAAAATGAGAAGAGCAATCTCAGCATCACAAAGCACAGAAAGCTCATAAGCCTTCTTAAGTAAACCGTTCCTTCTCTTTATTGTAGAAACAGCATACATCAGTTTTAAGGGGTGTCAAAATGAGCTACCTCGTTCAACTCAGCTCACCTCATAGTGAGCTCGACTTTTTCATGAACTAGCTTAACTCAGCTCATTTATTATATGAGTTTCAATATGTAAACTCGAACTCAGATCATCTTGATCATGAGTTAAATGAGCTAACTCGTAATCTAAATAAAAATAAACAAAATCGAGAGAGACCTATGTCAAATTTAGGATCAACAAAGTTTGTGAGAGAGATGATAGGGTTAACGTGGGATTATATAGAAGATTTTGATAATTCCTAAACAATATAATTTTTTTTTCTTCGAAAAAGTTATAGATAACTTTTAATTTAATTTTCATATTACTTATATGTATGTTTTACATTTTAATTTTAGAAGATAAATACGATAAATATAGAAATTATCTCTTTTTGCATAAAAAATAGAAGTTCTCCAAATATATGTATATATATATATATATATATAATTGTAAGTATAAAATGAACAAGCACATAAGCCAGCTCATGTTCATTAATTAAAAACCATTCATATAAATCGTGATTTAATTTAAGCTCAATCATTAAATTCATTTATTAAATGAATTTAAAATATAGAGATCGTGCTTATGAAAAACGAGCTGAACTAAACCAACTCATGAGTTATAGCTTATTTTGACACCCCTAGTTTAATAAAACTGTTTTATAATTTATATATTAACAAAGAAAAACTTCAATAATTTTTATTGTTTATAAGATAATATTTGATGATACAAATTATTTATAGTTTTTGCTTAATATTATTAAAGTAATATCTTATATTTGTTTCAGACATATAGTAGTTCTAATTTAATTTAAAATAAACATGTATATTTTTATTTAATATGAATATTCTAAACGAAGCAGCTGCGATATTAGCAAAGGAAAAGTATTAACTTCTAAAGTACAAATATGAGTTGTAATCGCATTAACAAATATGTTATCATTTCAGCCCTCGAGATTGGCAGAAAGATAATCTAGATGAACGAATAAGAAGTGTACAACGTAATATAAATATCTGACGTGCCGTTAATAAGAATACAAGAACGAAGTCAGTCTAGCGACGAATCTCCCGCCTTTGTCGCTTTCCCTTCTTACTTTTTTTTGTTTTGTCTTCTTTTTCTATTGATAAGTGGACGGAGTTGAGAAACGCAGTCTGCACTTGAACCGACACTATACAAGCGATTTTAATCTGAAGCCTCTCTAATAATGGCGAACGCAATCAGATACTTCGAGCTCAACACCGGCGCTAAAATCCCATCGGTGGGTCTCGGAACATGGCAAGCCTCTCCAGGACTTGTCGGCGATGCTGTCGCCGCCGCTGTTAAGGTTCGTCTTTCTTGGTAAATTAGGTTACATGGTTCATCGCATTTACTTGGCGATCTCTTTCGATTCTTAGTTGTTAATATATAAATACAAATGTTAACTTCTCCTAATAACGAACATATATGGAAATATGTTCAAGTCTTACTTTTTTATAGATATCAAAAACATACTTTTTTAGAAATATCTCAATTTCAAAAAAAATAAAAAAAGCAATATTCGTTTTTAGCATGCTTCTTGATTTACTCAATTTATTTTTTTTGTCGTAACTCTAGAACCTGAGAGGTATTTTTTATCTTAATGTTTGGTTGCAGATCGGATATCGTCATATTGATTGTGCTCAGATCTACGGCAACGAGAAAGAGGTAGAACAAACCACGTAGATTCTTGACTTAGCCAAATTGAATTATCGTGTTAGTCTTTTTCAGATGTTCAGTGAGTAAATTGATCTTACATTTAGTGATCAAGTTATTAACAGTATTTGTTTACCCTCTTGATTGTGTTGATGGCAAAAGTAATGACAAACATGTGTGTTGTTTCCCTGTGCAGATAGGGACAGTTTTGAAAAAATTGTTTGAAGACAATGTAGTGAAACGCGAGGAGTTGTTCATCACTTCCAAACTATGGTATATTGTGTTATGTCGTGTTTATTTAATACATAGTCTGTGGACTAAGTGTAGCTTTAATCATTACATTTTCAAATTGTGTATCATCAAACTATAGGTGTACTGATCATGATCCTCAGGATGTGCCAGAGACACTAAACAGAACCCTACAGGATCTACAGCTTGACTACGTCGACCTCTATTTGGTATGGGATAAGTAACATATATCAATTAGAACTTAATCCTAATCTGTATAGCACTTTTGCTCATGGATGGAAGATTTAGTGACTAACAAATTTCTTTATATTCTTCTTGAAGATGCACTGGCCTGTACGGATGAAGAAAGGTTCTGTTGGAGCTAAGCCAGAGAACCTTTTACCTGTAGATATTCCTAGCACATGGAAAGCAATGGAAACACTCTATGATTCGGGCAAGGCACTAGCCATAGGTGTAAGCAATTTCTCAACCAAAAAGTTAGCTGATCTTCTGGAGTTAGCTCGTGTCCCTCCTGCCGTTGTTCAAGTCGAATGTCATCCTTCTTGGCGACAGACTAAGCTACGAGAGTTCTGCAAATCCAAAGGAGTTCACCTCACTGTAAGCATCACTCATCTCACCAATCCATTTACTTTCTCTGCACCGTACCCTATAAATTGATTCAATATTCTTGCAGGCATACTCGCCCTTGGGTTCTCCGGGAACAACGTGGCTCAAGAGCGATGTTTTGAAGAATCCTATACTAAATACTGTTGCTGAGAAACTCGGAAAGTCTCCTGCGCAAGTTGCGCTTCGCTGGGGACTCCAAATGGGTAACAGTGTACTTCCCAAGAGTACTAATGAAGGAAGAATTAGAGAGAACTTTGAAGTGTTCGACTGGTCAATACCCGATGACTTGTTTGTCAAGTTTTCGGAGATTGAACAGGTCAGCACTTCGTTCTTTACATTTCATTACGTTAACTAGGCTTGATCTAAATTGAGAGTTATGTATTTTTGATGACATGCAGGCTAGGTTATTGACTGCTCCATTCTTTGTTCATGAGACACTGAGCCCTTACAAGTCTCTTGAAGAGTTGTAGGATGGCGAGATATGATATTTCAACAGATCCAATTGTTTTGTCAATAATGGGAGGTTACTCTCTGCCTGTTGAACTTGACATTTTATCTATAAAAATGATGCCACTCAAATAAGTTATTATCATGTTTGTTGTTATTTTGAATTATTATATTATTCAAAAAAGTTATTGATCCGATTATACAATTCGCAATATATTGTAATCATCTCAAATAGAAAATGTGATGCTTGTAGTTGGTTGTTATTAACATACCAATCAAACCCTGGTATATAGTGCCAGATTGTCTAAACGAGAAATTGAACGTGCCACTAAATTGTTATTTTGAGACGTTGATGTTGATGACCACCACCTCATATGGCCCACATGGACCCATACAACATGTAAGTTCTTAATTTATTCGAGTTGAAAATTTTCTAGGAACCGCAAAAAAATGTTATAAGATCTCTAAATTCAAAACCCTGGAAATATGTATAAAGTTTGAATATATGATCTTACAAATATTTGTTTACTTTTACAAAAACAACTTTTCTTTAGTAATTGCACTCAAAAAATCATTTTGTACGGTTAGCTAATCTTTTTTCTATTTAAGATAACATCATTGATAGTTAAAATATGAGAAAAATTTATCTAACTTAAAAATTATCTTAAAAAATTGTAACTTGCAATTTAGAAAGCGGTCGACGGTGCAAATTAAATGCATAGATTAGCTCAAAACAGCCGTCGATCATTAAATACGCTCGAGCCAATGCATGCGTGGACCCAAAAACATGTTACTTTGAACGATCGCATTCGACATAGCAACGAGGCGATCTAAATGAGCGAATAATATACGTCCATGTAATGATCAATATATGACGTGGCAATACTAAAATTCAAGAAAAATTAAGTTTTCCTACGAATCTCCCCTCCTATATAGCTCTCACTTCTCACCTACACAATTGAGAAATGCTGTGTGCGAGCGTCAAACCAAAACCAGCGATCTTAAACTCATAACCACCAAGTCTCTGACAATGTTGAACGCTATCGGATTCTTCGAGCTCAACACCGGTGCTAAGATCCCGTCTGTGGGTCTTGGAACATGGCAGGCCTCTCCTGGCGTCGTTGGTGATGCCGTCGCTGCCGCTGTTAAGGTTCATTGTATTTGCTTTCGATCTCTTTATATGCTCAGGTCTGATACTGAAGCTAAATTAATCTTAATTCTTGTTGAAGATCGGCTATCGTCATATTGATTGTGCTCAGTTGTATGGCAACGAAAAAGAGGTCGGTGCATTAGATGCATAGTTTAGTCAAGCTTATATGTTCGTGTATCAATTGAATTCCTAAAACGTACTCCCTCATTTACTAAAAGATAGATTTTCTGGATTTAGTTTTTATTCGACAAAGGTAGATTTTTAAAATTATTTTTAGTAATTGATATTAATTAGTTGTATAATTTTTAAAAATATTAATTAAAACATTTGAATTGATTAAATATCATTATATCATTGATGATAGTTATTAAAAAGTATATAATAAAAATAATTAATTATGTTAATTATAAACATATATTATTTTATTAATTTACGTGAATACTCTAAAAATTTATTTTTAGAAACATATGGAGTATATTATTGTTAGCTATCTTATGTTGAGCCTTATGTAGCCGTTAATCAAAACACATAATTAACCATTATTCAGCTATGTATAATTTACATTACATTGTGAAATCACCTCCTCCTATGCAGATTGGGACAGCTTTGAAAAAATTGTGTGAAAAAGGTATAGTGAAACGCGAGGAGTTGTTCATCACCTCCAAACTCTGGTATCTTGTGTTGTTATGTGTTTATCTGATGAATATCGTGTGCTTAAAGATGCGCTAGCTATCTAATCTTGCATTTTCAATTTGTGTACATCAAAGGTGTACTGATCATGACCCTCAAGATGTGCCAGAGGCACTGAACAGAACTATACAGGATCTGCAGCTTGACTACGTTGATCTGTATTTGGTAAGCATGCATCAGTTCAACGGATATGTTATTTGATAAGATGTTAATTAAGCCCCATGGGGGTTTACACTAAAAAATAATTAGTAATAAGTGTATTAATGTAGTTTATATATGACATCAGATCTAATATTAATTTAGATGTTGAATTCTTAACAGATATCTTAACTGAAATATTATTCGTTAAAAACTTCTGTATGTTCTTCTTGAAGATTCACTGGCCTGTACGGATGAAGAAAGGTTCTGTTGGAGTAAGTCCAGAGAACTTTTTACCTGTAGATATTCCTAGCACATGGAAATCGATGGAAGCACTCTATGATTCGGGTAAGGCTCGAGCCATAGGAGTAAGCAACTTCTCCACCAAGAAACTAGGTAATCTCTTGGATCTAGCTCGTGTTCCTCCTTCTGTTAATCAGGTCGAATGTCATCCTTCTTGGCGACAAGCTAAGCTACGAGAGTTTTGCAAATCCAAAGGAGTTCACCTCAGTGTAAGCATCACTTATCTCACCAATTTGATGTGCATATCTATGTGTGTCTTACCTTATAAATTGTTTGGATATTATTGCAAGGCATACTTCCCATTGGGTTCTCCAGGATGGTTCAAGAGCGATGTTCTGAAGAACCCAATACTGAATATGGTTGCGGAAAGGCTTGGGAAGTCTCCAGCTCAAGTTGCACTGCGTTGGGGAATCCAGTTGGGTAATAGTGTACTTCCCAAAAGTACCAATGAAGGAAGGATCAGAGAGAACTTAGATGTTTTCGACTGGTCTATACCTGATGACTTGTTTGCCAAGTTTTTTGATATTGAACAAGTAGGGCTAAAATCCACATGTCATTTTTCACAATTCATTACGCAAAAGCTTTGTTTCTCTTCTCGATCTAGAATTAAGAGTTTGTGTATTTTGGACTCAATGCAGGCTAGGCTATTGAATGCTTCCGTCTTTGCTCACGAGACACTGAGCCCTTATAAGTCTGTCGAAGAATTATGGGACGGTGAGGTATGATATTCAGCTGATTTGTTTCTTCTGTGGGAGATTTTGCCCTTTTGAACTTGTCTGTGTTCATAAATGTTCCTGAAAGACATGTCTCTATATAATTTACAATCATATTTGTTTTACTTTGAATTTTTATTTGTAAAGATAACACTGATCTAATTTTACATTTGCATATTAGTCAGCTAAATGGAATATGCGATATTTTTATATGGTTGTGACTTGTGAGTTGTGAGTATACCGATCAAACCCTACATTCACATTGCAATCCTACAATAACAAGGATTCAGTCGAAAGTGAAACAAATATTAACTTTCAGACGGCATATTCTAAATCTAGCATCGGAAAAGAGAGGGTAAATTCATAATTATTAAGAATCATAACTGATTCTTCTCTTTCTCTAACCGATTTTTGATGGAACTCAATTACCTTTACAATCATATACTGACAAAGAGATTCTTCTAGAATTATATCAGATTTATAATACCAAATACATACCTCAAGATGTGCATTGTAGAGATGAACTGGTGATATTATTAATCACATATTTTGTCTAGCCGATTTTGAGATGGAACTCAAGTACCTTTACAATCAAATCATATATAAGCTGACAAATAGATTCTTTCTTGGATTTTTTTTTTTTTTTGATTTTTTAAGTATGTCTTTGTAGTTGAGATCTTTTCGTATAGAAAATTTCAGCTTTGATTTCTTTAAACCAATATCGACATCAATGACACAGAAATTTGCAATCATGCGATTATGTGAAACTGAGACACATACATATATCTCTGCATGTAATGAAAAACAACACCGAAAAGTTAAGACACACCAGCAAGTAAAACTTCATCATCAAAATATTCTTCATCCAGTTCCAGTATACTCATCCGCCACCGTGGCAACGGCCAACTGGGTTGCTACCGTAGCAGTTACAGCTACCACAGCCTTTAAGGCTCCCATAAATCCTCCGTTTTTCTTTTTTCCCTTGCTTGAATCTGGACTTGGGCTTGCTCTTGGAGAGCCCGGGCTCATGTGGGGATGCTGCTGATGATGACCACCACCATGAGGATGTTGCCCATAACCATAGGGGTTTCCTTGACCATAGTGGTGCGGCGACGATGGCTGCCCCGCATGAGGGCTATGCAGGCTTCTCTGCCTCGTTTCCGTTGCATCAGGAGACGAAACATGCATTAGACCGTGTGTGCAAAGCGGGTGAGATTCAAAATTACAGTGCTTACACTTGTAGAACATCCCTTGGATGTAAAATCGGCAAAAATAGCACACACGCTCGGTCATGTGGGCAGGACCGGTGACCAGGGTTAGCTCATGATCAGGCGCGTGCCATGTTTTTATGAGGGTTGGAGGACACGTGGCGCAATATTCATGGAGGTCGTAGTCGCAGTCATTGCACCGGTAGGTCTTGCCGTGACCGTGAAGTTTGCAACCATTGCACGTGTATGTGCCAACTCCGTTGGCTTCGGTCAAGGGATGGTTATGCGTGAAACGCTGAATCGTGTGCGGCTTTGACATCTCACTTGCTGTTTTGGGGTTGAACCGATATCAGTTTTTGATCTTCTTGGTGTTTGTGATCGATGGAGCTGTTTGTAAATATGCAATAACCGTTGGTGTACTATTAATACAAATTTAGTTGACTTTGGTGGAGTTGACTGATCATACGAAGAAAATTTCACAGATGTTATATATTTTTCTTTTTCAAATTGTTGATATTATATATGAATTTATGTTGAAATGTTCTATTACATGCTGGTTCTCATTTGGGACGTGTCTTCAAGTTTTCAACCATAGCCATATTAGTAGTCTTGATGAATGATAATATAAACTGGGCCGGCCGGCCACTGACATATATATTTCCCATTTCTAAAATCTATATGATAGTTAAAATTTTTTGTAAGAGTATATGATAGTTAGTTTATTGACACATACAACTTAAAATGTAGTTTACAGCTTGTATTAGTGCTGTTGATGTATTATCAATGTATCATCCGTGTTCAAATTTGCACAATGCATATTGTTGAACATCTGCACTAAAAAATAAGAATTCTCTACACAAATCACAAATGAATAAAAAAGAGCAACCACTGGATGTACATTTTAAAAGAAAAATTTGAATTACAAATTTGTTTAATTCTTAAACACAACTAAACTTATGTCAAGAGAATACAGCAAGAGCTATAAGGGGGGTGGTGATTTATGGGGGTTTAAGTGATTTGCATTAAAATTACTAATCTTATGTCACCTAAACATGATTTCTTCAAAAATAAATGTTACTGAACTTATAATTTTAAAATATATTTAATTTTACTGATACATAAATTATTTAAATAGCATTTTTTAAAAAAATATTATAATTTAAAATAATTTTTTGTGGAGTTTTAGTTAAAATTATAAAAATCCAAATTACGATGACAAAAAAAATATATAAAAATTCAAATTACATAGTTGTAAATATGATTCTAGAATAGTTAAATTAAAATTATATTAATTTCTATAATTTAATCTGTATTATCTAAAATGTAATACAGTACGTCCAGAAAAAAATTATACAGATAATTTACGTGAAATATTGAAGGCCCAAGTCTTACTAACAAATTAAATTCATTACTACTTATGGTCCAACCAAAACTCTCAACTATATACTCTAACTCATTCATCTTCTCTCACCAACTTTCTCGTCACTCTCTCACCAACTCACATCCATGGCAGAGGAAATCAGGTTCTTTGAGCTCAACACAGGAGCAAAGATACCATCGGTCGGTCTCGGAACATGGCAGTCTGATCCTGGTCTTGTCGGAAACGCTGTCGAAGCCGCCGTTAAGGTTCGTGTCTCTGTGATCACTAATCATAAAGTTTTAGTCTTTATGGTTAAATATTGTTTTTGTTTTTTGTTGTTAACTCCAAATATTGTTTCTGTGACTATGCAGATCGGTTATCGCCACATCGACTGTGCTCAAATCTATGGTAACGAAAAAGAGGTAACGCCTAATCATCCTTTGTTTTGTACTTTCGTCGAGCTTCTTGGTTTTAAAGCAAGAAAGTTACTTTCTTGGTTATGATTTGTGCAGATTGGGTTAGTCTTGAAGAAACTGTTTGATGATGGAGTTGTTAAGCGTGAGGAGATCTTCATCACATCCAAACTTTGGTACTTCTGCATCACTTGTGCTTTAATTTCCTTATAGGTTTATTTCTTTTCAAGTCCGTGTAGCTTCTAACCTTTTTCATATGAAAGGTGTACTGATCATGATCCTCAAGATGTCCCAGTGGCTCTCAACAGAACTCTACAGGATCTACAGCTTGACTATGTCGATTTGTATCTCGTAAGTAACATTTCAAGAATTGTCTTGTAGTGATCCATACTGGTTCCTGAGTTGTTCCTTTTTGTGAACCTTTTTTGAAGATCCACTGGCCTGTTAGTCTCAAGAAAGGTTCTACTGACTTAAAGCCAGAGAACATTTTACCAACTGATATTCCTAACACATGGAAAGCCATGGAAGCACTCTTTGATGCGGGAAAGGCCAGAGCTATTGGTGTAAGCAACTTCTCGACAAAGAAGCTAGCTGATCTCTTGGAGGTGGCTCGTGTCCCTCCCGCTGTTAACCAGGTGGAGTGTCACCCTTCTTGGCAACAGACTGTGCTCAGGGACTTCTGCAAATCTAAAGGCGTTCACCTCTCGGGATACTCTCCGTTGGGTTCTCCAGGGACAACGTGGCTCACGAGCGATGTTCTGAAGAACCTGATTCTAGTCACGGTTGCTGAGAAGCTAGGCAAGACTCCTGCACAAGTTGCACTGCGCTGGGGTCTCCAAATGGGTCAAAGTGTACTTCCAAAGAGCACAAATGAAGACAGGATCAGACAGAACTTCGATGTTTTCAGCTGGTCCATACCAGACGACACGTTATCCAAGTTTTCCGAGATTGAACAGGCAAGTAGATTGCATTCCAAATAGGTCAAAACAAGCTCTCTGTTTTGCTCATAAGGCTCAGGGTTGTGTTTCGAATGTTGCAGGGAAGGTTGGTGAGAGGCATGTCATTTGTTCATGAGACGAGTCCTTATAAGAGTCTTGAACAACTTTGGGACGGTGAGATATGAGACTCATGAGGAGTGGATCATGTGCCATATCATTCACGGAGTTGTCAGTTTATAATAAGTACCACAACTTGTTTCGTACGGAGTGGTATACAACATTTTACTAATAAGCTCGCTTTAAGTGGTCCTACATTTTTCAAAATCTTCGTAAAAAAGACACTGCTGCTCCAGTTAGATTGGATTTGGAATCGATTATAACGAACTTAAGACGCATGTTATTGTAATATGAAGCGTATAACTAAAGATGCTAGACACGTACAATTTGTAAACTTAAGCGCAGAGAAAGGATCAAAGGCTAACATAAACAGTAAAGAAATCAAACATAGTGGCATCAGGCATGAGTGACGTTATTTGAGAGAATAAATGGTGTTTATACGCAATTCTCAAGCTAATTTTGTTTGGCGACTTGCTACTTGTGTATGAAGTTTTTTAGACAATTTCAAACAAATAACAGTTTATGCTTAATTGTGTTTACAAATATATAAACTTACGTTCACTTGTTTTCCATAAGGATTAACATTAACTCCGTCATCAGACAGTCTGAGAACGTGCTAGGGCAGCTTTTTATTGACATTGGCTAGTTGACTGACCATAATTAATGATATTTTTGGCTAGTTGACCATACCATAATTACATTTAGTCATTTGTTTCGTTGAAAAAAAATTGGTTGATTTTACCATTACAGTTAACATATTTTGCAGTTCTGTGAATTTTACACGAATAGTAGGAGAAATAGGCGAACTAGAGAACCTTGTACAAATTGATTGCATGGGGTTGGAAGGTTATTTTTGGCAAAAAGCTATATATGTTCTTATATTGTTATAAAGTTGCGAAATGTATTGTCTAATTTTTGTCTACCCGCCCACAAAATAACTAGATTGATTTATATTCTAAAATTGACAACTGAGTTATATACTTTGTAGAAATAAGTTTCTTAGCTAATGAACAAGTTTGAGATAAACTATTACAGCGTTATATACAACTGAGTTATATACTTTGTAAGAATTTGACAACTGAGTTATATTCCCAATGAGACCACTGTATATATTAGACGATCTTGACGCCTCCACTTCGTGAAATCCGGGTTCACTGTCGTCTGATCGTCAGCGGTGATTGTCTGATCTGGTGCCGGTGCTGACCCATCAACGTATCCGGCGAGATCATATCCATCGAGTAGAGCATGAACCTGGAGACTCCAAGTCATGTAATTGGTGGAAGTGAGTTTGTTAACATTAATCATGTTAACATTCAGAAGAGTTTTGGTGGTATCGATTGCATCGAAGTTGAAGGCTGCAGCCATGGCGTTTTGAAGAGATGAATCAAGGAGAGAAGAAGAAGAAGAAGATGATGGCGGCGGTTAAAAAAAAAAATTAGGGTAATCGTTTATGCTCTGATACCATGTTATGAAATGTATTTCTCATATTACTTTGTACAATACAAAATGAGTTTATATACAAAGGATACGTAGGGCAACACATAACTATTTCCTAATACAGGGGAATTATAATCTTAGAGAATATTCTGATGAGATATGTGATATCTCTTACAGTAATAATCTCCTAGATGGTAATATAATGAAACTTGTGTAGATTTAAGGCTTGAACTTGTAGGAAAAGAAAAATATAATTGAAAGTTCTGATTAGTCCCTTGGGTAATTGAGCATCCTCATGTACAAGAAGTTATGGGGCTAGCACTGGAACTAGGAAAATTTATATTCCTGGTGATGTAAGTGAACTTCCAGAAGCTTTCTTCTTATGTTTGACATAATCCATGGGGATCATAAACTAATTTTTGTATGTTTGATGTCCTGTGATAGAGATATAAAGCTCGTAAACAGAACGATCATGATTACATGATGGGTGGAGAGCCATGTATAGGAGGAGATAAGCAGAGTCTAGTTTCAGTTGGCCAGTCGCACATATTCTTGTGTACATGATCATTTTCTGATCAAATCCATGACCGGTTCGTGTCAATGAAACCCATAAGTATCTTAATCATTTTGAATATTTTGTTCTTATATCTGATTGAGAATTTGATAACATTCATCTTTTCTACAGTCTAGGAGATTGAAGCTGATGTGTCCAAGTGTTTCAGAGTCATAGACAAAGGTTTATTAGAGTCGGGTACAAATTCTGGTCGACTTTGAAAGAGATAAAGCGCTATCTCTTTTAGTGCAATCCGTCAAAGTAAAGAAATTTGATCCTTCAGTCATAATGAAAATTTTCAAAAAGGTATATTTTCCCTTCTATTCATTCTATATATGTATCCATATGTTAACCGATTGGTATAAAGGAATAATGCAATGTTAACTGATTGGTATATATGTATTTGTTAACTGATAGCGCTATCTCATATATATATGTATCCATGTTAACTGATTGGTATATATGTTAAATGATTGGTATAAAGGAAGAATGATATGTTAACTGATATGGTATAAAGGAAGAATGATATGTTAACTGATTGGTATATATGTATTTGTTAACTGATTGGTATATATGTATCCATGTTAACTGATTGGTATAAAGCGCTATCTCATATATATATATATATATATATATATATATATATATATATATATATATATATATGTATCCATGTTAACTAATTGGTATATATGATAACTAATATGTATATATGTTAACTGATTGGTATAAAGCGCTATCTTATATATATATATATATATATATATATATATATATATATATATATGTATCTATGTTAACTGATTGGTATAAAGCGATATCTCATATATATGCATCCATATTAATTGATTGGTATAAAGCGCTATCTCATATAGGTGGTTGATTGGTATAAAGGAACAATGCAAAGTTCAAAAGCCAGTATCCAACTCCTAGGAGATTGCTCTGATTCTTCAAGGACGAGATCTCTATTGTTTAAGGTGTTAGCAGACGCGTGTGTGGAGTTAGAAGCATGATTGTTTTGGTTCATCAAACAGACAAGACATCCTTGGAGGATTCGATGTGGGTTGTTGTTCTTAAGAACAATGTGGAGATGCGTCTTGATCTGGAGCTGAATCCTGGAAAACTTGAACCGGTAGCTTCTGCATCTGTAAGCCGTGATCTTCACAAAAAATTATGTATACGAGGCTGGACAAACTTCGAGTACGTGTAATCCTGATCCCAAGGTTAGTGTCTCTGATCAATGATAATTATAGTCAGCTGCCAAGTTTTAAAATATGTTCAGTTTCTAACTGTAAAGGGTTGCTTGTATGTGCAGTATGTGCCTAAAACAGACGGAGAGATGCCTTCTGAAGAAAATCATAAAAGACTTAAGGTAATGCAGTAGTTATGTTTCTGTTATATATATATATAATCCTTATTGATTCCATTTGTTTCAGATTGGAGATGTTTGGCTTCACTGAAGTCAAAGTTCTAGTAGATGGTAATTGCCAGATATTTCAGTTTATTAATCTCCATAAGCACACTCATTTCATTCTGGAAGAACTAGTCTTCACTGCGCAGTAATCATCTCCCAAAGCGGCAAGAAACCCAACTGCAAAGTCGCGATCTTCTTTTAAACGGAAAATTACCATTAGATGGATAACATGGAGATGTAGAGACAAAACAAAATCATCCAAACCCTTTTGCCCTTCTTGAATTCCAAACCAAAATAAAATTAATTGAATATACAAATTGGACCGGTTAGATTCACTTGGACTTAAACCAAACTAGTTTAGGCTCCATCAAGCTCATCATCTTCGTCATTATCGTTGCTCTGCAAAAAAATTTCATTTGTGTTCTTCTCTAAAAACCGTACAAGAAACACACATGTACTATTTTGCATTAGCAAATTCAAAACTTCAAAATCATGTCTCTCTTTTTCTTCATTTTTCTTTATAAACTCCATTTTCTGGTTAGTATGAAATGAATGCATGCGTAATGAAGACATCAAAGCATATCCTTTAAACAAACATGTCAACTAAAATCCTTACAAATGTATCAAACCAAGCTTTAACTAGCACAAACTAGTGCTATATGTCTTTCATTAATGTCTATAAACCTCCTCATATCCACAAACATCAAACTTGTCAAGTAAAATCCCTAAAAACGTATCAGACCAGAATTTTCTTTTCAAGTCTATGTAGCTTCTAACCTCTTCATATGAAAGGTGTACTTATCATGATCCTCAAGATGTCTCAGACGCTCTAAACAGAACTCTACAGGATCTACAGCTTGATTATGTCGATTTGTATCTCGTAAGTAACATATCCAAAAACCTTGCCTTTTTCCTTTTGTAGTGATCCATACTGGTTCCTGATTTGTTTCTTTTAGATGTTACTGCATCTGTTGTGAATCTTAGAACTAGTGTCAGATACCGTGTTAAAACATCTAAATCTCTTTCTTGTGACTTCTTGTGGAACCATTCTGACTTTACAAACAGTTTTTGTTGTGAACTATTTTGAAGATCCACTGGCCTGTTAGCCTCAAGAAAGGTTCTACTGGTTTTAAGCCAGAGAACATTTTACCAACTGATATTCCTAGCACATGAAAAGCAATGGAAGCACTCTTGATGCGGGAAAAGCCAGAGCTATTGGTGTAAGCAACTTCTCCACAAAGAAACTCGGAGATCTCTTGGAGCTGGCTCGTTTCCCTCCAGCTGTTAACCAGGTGGAGTGTAACCCTTCTTGGCAACAAACTGTGCTCATGGATTTCTGCAAATCTAAAGGCGTTCACCTCTCTGTATGTTGTAGAACAAACATGTCCATATCCTTTTCATAAAAGCTGGCAACGTCAGAAATTTTTTTAAACATTAGTTGATGTCTTTATTTGTAGGGATACTCTCTGTTGGGTTCTCCAGGGACAACCTAGCTCACGAGTGATGTTCTGAATAACCCGATTCTAGGCATGGTTGTTGAGAAGCTAGGCAAGACGCCTGCACAAGTTGCATTACGTTGGGGGTCTCCAAATGGGCCAAAGTGTTCTTCCAAAGAGCACACATGAAGACAGGATCAAACAGAACTTCAACGTTTTCGATTGGTCCATTCCCCATGACATGTTATCCAAGTTTTCCGTGATTGAACATGCAAGTAGATTGCATTCCAAATAGGTCAAAGAATCTTTTTCTTTATTTTGCTCCTAAGTCTCAAGGTTATCTAAAATTGAAAGATGTTGTGTTTCCAATGCTGCAGGGAAGGTTGGTGAGAGGCATGTCGTTTGTTCATGAGACGAGTCCTTATAACTATAAGAGTCTTGAACAACTTTGGGACGTTGAGATATGAGACTCCAGCAGTGGATCATGTGCCATATCATTCAGGGATTTTTCTAAGATATATCAGTTTATTATTAGTACTACAACTTGTTTCTTATGGAGAGGTACAACATTTTACTCATACACTCTCTCAAGTGGGTTCCTCATACTATTTCAAATCCATTATTACGAACTTAAGAGGCACGTTATTGTAATGTGTTGCGTATAACTAAAGATGATAAACACTTAGCAAAGAAAGAATCAAAGACAAACATAAACGATAGAGAATAATATGGATTGTTTGGGATTATATCGTCTTATATATTTTACGAACGGAACAAGTATATAACTGTTTCTTTTAAATATGGTTTTTCTATTTAATTTATAGAACAAAAGATACAAGCTGATAAAAAAAAAAGAACGAAAGATACAAAATCATTGAAATGAATACTTCTAATAAGTTTAGTTTCTATGAAAAATCAAAAATGTATATTGTGCATCACGTACAACGTTATGCAAGAGTCCAAGTTTTTACGCCATTCCCAAAGCATATTACTGCCATTCCCACACAATCTTTGTTCGGCAACTTGACTACTTGCTTGGGTATTAAATTTTGTTTTGACCATATCAAACAAGAGCAATAATCTCAAATGATTTTGATTCTCAAACAAATAGTTATAGTAGTTTCTGCTTAGTTGGGGTTACAGAATTATAAACTTTCGTTTCCTAGTTCTCCAATATTAACTTTAACTCGGTCATTAAAAATCCTGAGAACGTGGTAGAGCAGCTTTGTTGACTTTGGGTAGTTGACTGACAATAACTAGTTACCATATTATGGTCAATTTGGCATCCATTGTGTATATATGACTTTTGAGTTAATTTACACATGGGATATCAAATAATTGTACACAATCAAAAACTTTCCATTTAGCAAACAAGTAAGATTATAAAATGCGGGATCAAAGTTGAATGATTGACATTGGTTTGCAATTTTATTTAATAGAAAGGAAACAAAGATTACATTCTTGCGGTTTTCTTTGAAAATAATTCAAAACTCAAAAAAGGAGACCTTCAAGGGAAACCCCAAACAGTGCATTAGAAACCACACCAATTGTTAGCTTGGAGGCAATAGTAAACATTTTCCAGCCCTTGCTAGGACTTTGTTTTTGACCCGATCCGGCCTCTGGTACTTGACCCGGATTCATATTGAACCCGTTCATGAAACCAAAATTATTAAAATTATGAGGATGATAAGGTTGTTGACCCATATGTCCAAACGCATGAGGGTAACCAAAATGCGGTTGTTGACCCATCGGTCCAAACCCATAAGGGTAACCCATATGCGGTTGTTGCCATGGCGCGGACCATGATGGTTGTCCTCCTTGTGGCTTGAGCCCTTTACTCTTAGTACCCGATGCTTCGGTATTG
The DNA here is from genome assembly GCF_000309985.2 of Brassica rapa. Taxonomy (NCBI): domain Eukaryota; kingdom Viridiplantae; phylum Streptophyta; class Magnoliopsida; order Brassicales; family Brassicaceae; genus Brassica; species Brassica rapa. The sequence continues at coordinate 3,951,208 of NC_024799.2, read as the reverse complement.
TCAGGAGGTGACGTGTTGCACACGGCTAATATACACTCCATATGAATATCAAACCTACATAACTCACACCTATACCTCCAAGATTGACACGGGTTGTAACACACCATGCACGGGCTAGCTCCTCCGAGACGAAACTCCAAGTGATGAGCAGGGTGAAGCACGTGCCTTACGTGCTGAGGAAGTTGCGTGCAGAGAGGGTGCACGTCAAACTCACACAGCTTGCATCTATAGAACAACCCTTCCACCGACTCGTTGCAGATGTCGCATGCGCGTTCGTTCTGGCGCGTGGACTGTTGTTTACGGACGACGAGGCTGAGCTCATGCTGGGGATGAATGAAGGTTGGTAGGGTGAGGGGACATGTGGCGCAGTAATCATGGAGATCGTAGTTGCATGGTTCGCATCGATAGGTTTTGCCTGAGCCGTAGGTTTTGCAGCCGTCGCAGATGAAGTCACCGGCGCTGTTAAACTCGGTTAGTGGATGAATATGCGTGAAATGCTGAACGGTGCGGCGTTTTGGTGTTCTTGGAGCCATCTTTTACTGGTTTTGGTGTTTGATGTTGGAATATAACAAAGACTTGTTTGAATATTAAACTGAGAGTTGTACATGTATAGTCATGTTTACTTTTGTGACAGAGTGTGCCACCGTTTGTTAGTTGACTTTCGACAAGTTGACTGACCAAAGTTCGGTGGAACAGATCTCTTCTTTTGTGGGTTTTGTTTTGTTTTTTTTCTGTGTAATGTGCATTTTAGTTTATACAAAGATAGGTGAGTCAGAAACACACACAAATGACGTATTACTTATAGTACCTACATGATTAGCGATGTTTCATCATGTACTAATGATTTATAGTTAGTGAAATTAGTTCCACTGGTTTGAAACTGTTATTCGAGTTAAGCTTGACTTTTTTGGGATATATTTTCAACAATTGATTCTAAATTTCTAATACAAAAAAATGCATAAGACAAAAAGAGAAGATAACTTGGCTTCTCTTCTAATTAATTAAATCTGTTTAAACTGAGAAGAGACAATACTTTATCAAACATGTCAAGCATGATTATGCTTTAAATGGAAGTTTGGTCAAGATATATATATAGGGTCCAACAACGACAACACGATCGGGAAGAATATACAGTACGTAGTAGACTTTATATAAAATGCTGTAACAGATCAGGATACCCCTTATTAAAAGGCTACCTAGAACTTTAACTTGTTTAATTAGAACAAAACTAATTAAGCACATACAGTTTCAAACGTCCAAAACAACCAAAACTTTATTAGCTTAAAGCTTGTCAAGTATCAACTAGTATAAGTCTATAACAATATACTTATGTAAAAACTAAGGCTGGCTCTGTTGATAGTAAATGTTCTAACTACCTTAATTGGGGATGCTAGAGTTTATGCATAGATGTTATAATCTGTTCAAAATAGTCAATAATTTACGGTGTTCGATGTTATAGTTCTGCTTTAAAACATGTATCATCAACTACATCATATATAGTGCTAACAGTATTAACATGTTACATAAAATCATGAAAACATAATACTAATGGTCACATATATTATATATAGAGCGGTGTAGCAAAATAGGACATCAGTCCAACTTCACAAGAATTACAAATAATATACATAAGCAATAATCAACAAGTCTAATATACAATACTCCATTCAAATTTTATATGCTACACAAAAGTAATAATTTGCAAAATAAACACTATGAATTTTCAGAGCAATTAACTTCTTTCTAAAGTGATATAAAACACCGAAGCTCAGCAACCTCCTCCGCCTCCGCCTCCTCCACCGCCACCTCCACCTCCATCACCGCCACCACCACCACCACCACCACCGCCACCAAAACCTCCATCACCGCCGCCAAAACCTCCACCACCACCAAACCAGCTGCTGCCACCTCCACCGCTACTCCAAAATCCTACATGACCCCCAGAATAACCACGACCTCTTAGACCTCCCTCATCCTCTCCGCCTCCGCCATGATCCTCCCCTCCTCCGGCCCCTCTGTCATCACGACCCCCAGCTAAGGCCACGATAAATATCAAAACACCAACACAAGAAGCAATAGCTATGATTATTATTACCCAAGGCTCCATCTTAAGCAATGGTTATCCCAATATACGTATTACGTACGTATATATAGTTTGTTAATGCTGAAGTTTTCTTGTAGACAAATAACGTGTAAAGTTTTATTGACTTTTGACTTTTACCTATTCATAATTTCGTAAGTTTACTTATTAAAAATTTTCATTACGGACGTAAAGCTATATTAAAAAAATATGTTTTACGTGTTCAAAGTTGTTTTCTGATACATATGGTAAATGTTCAAAAGTTTTTTGCTGCCAGCTATGTTAAATCTTGTACTAAAAACAATACAGAATTATAAATAGTTATATACATGCTATTTGTCTAAAGATTTAAATGGGTGGACTTGGTCGACTTGGCTTGAATTCAGATCAACGTTTTTTTTTTTACGTTCAAACAATGTGAAATATTCACACGGTATTGACCAGATCCAATCATGAGAAGAAGAGTGCAAGCACATACGCACATATCAGTTTCAATCCGATATAGTTCTGGTTTGGAATTATGTAACTCGGTTTAGGAGAAAAAAAAAATAAGAAGGAAAACAGCAGAATAACTAGTACGTGCAGTTTAGGTGGGATCCATTCCGGCGTCCAGCGCTCTAAGCCATCAGAAACTAATACGGTCAAGTTGTCCGAGCACAACTCTAATCTCCTCCTCTGTTGCGGAGAGTATTTCACTACCATGTTTTTTTTCTATGAATGGAGAAAATTTCTTGGATTATTTTCCGAGCTTTAGTTTCAGTTTACTCACCGGTTTGTTACCTTGTGGAGCGGTCTGTACGAGGTCTGAAAGTGCAATCGAGACTACTTCGGTTTTTTTTCGTTGGTGAAGATTGTCTCTCAACGTCACTTGTGACTATCTCTCAGCTGTCTGACTTTGTCGTGAAAGCTTTCCTAACGCATTCAAGCACCGTCTCGAATTCCCTATCATCTTCGGTTGAAGACTTATTTCGTTTAGCTTATTTATGTGTTGCATTTTATGCTTATGGACAAAGAGGATGGATAATTCCCTCTTTCTATTGTATGGAAGAAGACTAAGTTTTTAATGAAATTAAGTTTGTGTTTCAAAAAAAAAACTAGTACGTGCAGGTTTGATCAAGACGACGATAAAACGTTTATCTGGACTGAATAGAGCGTTTTGTGACTCATTGATCTGATTGTTAAATGGTGGATATAGTCTTCCAGTGGTTGGTTCATGAAATGTCTAGAATTTATTATAGCTTACACTATAGTGAAATGTTTGAAAATTTAATGTTTGCTAGTTACACCACTTAACCAATCAGGTACTATAATATTTTGCTAACTTAGTTGTTTAGAAAATTGGACAGTCAAAATCTTTTCGGTTTGAGGTAAAATTGTTTGGTACCGTTGATTTTGTAGCGTTTGTTGTTGACCTTCTTTCTTTGTTGGAAAATAATTTGTTGAGCTAAAATCAAATTGCCCTCTTGAATACAATATTGTAACCAAATCTATACTACCAAATATTTGATGGAATATAGTTTTCACTCACAAAATATTTGATGAAATATAGTTTGGTTCTAATCGGTGACCATTAAATGAATAATCTATATATAATAGCAAACCTATTTTTGTTCTACAATGACATCATCTTTTTTTATAGGAAAATAAAATTTAAATCCAATGGTCAGAATTTACTGTTTTTTTTTATCGAAAGGACATAAAATACTTTTGATAATGTCATCAAAAAATCTATACTTGACAACTCTTTATTGAACAGTCATGTAATCTAAAGAACACATCCTTTGAAACATATAACTGCTCATGTCACAACTCTATAGGAAGAGTTTCATTTGATGTACCTTTTCATGATCTATATATATAAATTTTTACAGTGGGCCGGGGAAGTTTTTATAAACCTTTTGGTTAAACTGGATAATCCTTGAATAGAAAAAGAATTGCTAAAAAAAAGATCTAACTTCAGGAGAAATAAAAGGGGACTTGATAAGTAGACGTTTTATTTTCTCCTACACAACTCAAACTAAAGGTTCGTAAATATTTGTTTTTATACATGTTCGTTCTTTTGTTCACTTGATCCTGCAGTTTCAAAACCTAGCGGTATAAGTTTTGATAAATAGAAGAGTGTACTTATCAAGAGTGAAGTTGTCTTCTCTGGTTTCTAGAGTGAGCCGTTGGCGATGGCGGAGGTTGGATCTGGGATGGTGGTTCTCTCTCCTCACTTCCTATCCGTATTCTTCAGTTATTGCTTCGATTGAGGAGGGATACGTGGATGCTCGGTCACGTGGATACGTAAATTGAAATCTACTAATAATAACAATCCTGATTAATTCCAAAGATTGTGAATTTCATTTATATTGAAAGGTTATGTGTTTTCAACAATTAAAAGTCGTGTCCTTTTATATTGAAAAGTTGTGACTCTTCATATAAGTATTATTTCAAAAAAAATAACCTTTAAATTGAAAAGATGTGACACTTCAATTTTTTTTTGAAAATCTATAAATAGGCTATATACATGCTTTCTCAAAGCATAATTTTCACTAATCAAATAAAATGGATGAAAGGTTGTGTTTTCAAAAACACATGATTCATGTCCAATTTTCATACACGAATTTCAGTCATGTCACTATAATGTCTTCTTCTTTCTTTCTCTGGTCCTCTGAGCCATGAACCAACCGTATTACGAGGGTTCATAATTTATTTATTGAAACGTTCGGGATTGTACGAGACATCGTACATCGTCCGACGGTCTCGTCGTCTCGGCACTTTAACGTACGAGCTCGTAATCTCATTAATATGGCATCGTAATGATACTGATACACTCGAACGAGTATTAAATAATTATATGAACCACTAAGATCTTACAATGCAATAGTTACGTGCCGCCTGCTGTTTTCTTATTTTTCATTAAGAAACTTTCTGAAAATTGATATTCAATCGAAAATTATAATAAGAAACGTAGCACACTACAGTTCCACGTTTTGGTGTCAAACCCATTAACCAACGAAACAGCATTAGTTTCAATGATCAACAAGTCAACATTGGGCGGTGACTTCGCCGCAAGGGAGAAGAAAAAAAAAGTTATGGAGCATCTTCCCCTTCATCCATGTCTGTCAAATAGGTGGTGACTCATCACTTGATTGTATCTTAAAAACAAACTGTCGTGCCCCAAAGTGTTCCAAGGGTTGGATCCCAGGGCAAGTGGCAACCCATCAAGTATCACACCTTTTCCGTGATTCACAGCGTCTACTTCTCAAAAGCCATTATAAAAAACAGTGATAAAAATCACCGTATTGATTCCAATTATCAACAACTTAATAGTGAAGTTGTGACTTCGAAGGGAGAAGAAGAGAGATGTTTAACGTGGCGGCCAATATGCATTATAATTTACTTATTTTATTTTTTGGTTTAAAAATGATTTGATAATTCTGTTATTTAGCTTAAAACATGTGCACATTATGTAACCGATCTTCACTATAAGTTAACAGTTCCCATATTAAGCTTCAATAATTAAGATTTAGACAAGATACCAAAAACATACTTTAACGATTTTAAGATATAGAAGAGAGACTAAAAGATTAGAAAATGAGATGGACGAAGAATATAAATGAGACCATGAAAACAATAATACGAGAAGGGATAAAGAAACCAAGTATATTAAAAAAAAGTTTCTGCTATAAAAAAGTTCAATATATAAGATCATGAAAAGTACATCATTTGCTATTCTAGAAGATATGCGTTGTTTGAGAATGAGACTTTTGAGAGAGGAGTTGCAATTAAAACCAAGAGAATGATTTTAAAACCCGAAAAGAATCATAAAGCCTTTATTATTAGTCTTATTATTCTCAGACCTAAACCCACTGTACGGAATGCCAGCGGCTAAGTAAAAAGCGTCCATGAGGAACATCTGAATCTTGACTCGACCGACTCTATCGATGAAATAAACGGTGAACCAGTGGCTGCGACCTTAGCTGCTTGGCCTGCTTCGAAGGCAGAGTCATAGACATTTGTCATATTGGCAGGTTTGTCGGATAAGTTGACGATTTGAGAGAGGAGGAGGTTGCTTGTATAGAAGACGACGTCCACTAGGAACCAATTGGCTGAGGCTGCGAAGAGGTCACGGCCGTGGAGGCTGAAGAAACGTCGAGAAAACAGATTGTAGGAGGAGTAAGAAGAAGTAGACGGTGGTGGGTGTGGTGTCTCCGATGATGAATCTTCAGCTACTTGAGATACTTTGTATATGGACATGACTTTTTGCAGGTCTTTTTCTGCTTGGAAAGCATTCTTCTCAACTAATGCTGTATATCGCAATATCGCATGCGACTTTAAAATTTTAGTGACTGACCTTTGATTGGATTATTTAGTAGAAACAATTGAAAATTTTGTAAAGATCTATTACTCGTAATTCTTTGTAAACCATACAAAATGTACCATTTTTATTTTTAGCTAGTGGAGAAGGTTAAGATTTATAGTCAAATTTTTGTTAGAAGTTACATAGCAACCTTAAGAAGAGAGAGTATTATGTCAAAGCTAATAAAATGTAACTTATTATCAATACCAACTATAAATAATTGAGATGTCTTCTATTTGAAAATCCAATAAATGCAATCAATAATTTTTAAAAATGTAAATCTATAATTTATCAACATACAGTAGTTAGCTTTTATATAATTTTTGTTTTCTATTATAAAAATTGTCAGTGCATGTTGTATAAGAACTCTTCTGAAGATTCAAAGCAATATTCTTGATGCTAACATGAGTCGACACACATTTGTTATGCTATCCAATCTATTTGATATTCTTTCAAAAGAAACAAAGCATGTAAAAATATATAAGAATAATAGTTATTTTTGGCAAACATAGAAATATAAATTTTTCAAAAAGAATACTGACTACTACTAATATTTCCTTTTTATTAGTAAAATTATTTTGATGTCATGAAAAAATAATTGAAATTTATTCAAAAATTGGTTGGAACTATATAATTGTAAATTTTTATTTGAACTTGTAAAATGCTATAGGACTCTTAGCTCCCTATCATTAGATCTTATAATAAGAGGATTCATGTTATATAAAGAGAAAATATTTAATAACTTCTTAAATAATTAGTATATTTAAAAACAGTTAGTTGTTCATCTTGGCACAATACATATCATATGACACAATGATTTACAAATATAGTTGCATACAATCTAAGTTTATAATATAAGTACTTTTTCGAAACCAATTGTTATAAAAATTATTTTATAAAATATATTTTTATAAAATGAGTTCCCGTGCGATATCGCACGGGTTCGTTGCCTAGTAAAAATAAAAGAAAAATAATGACAACCAACAAGAAAAATATTTGTTATTTATTTGTTCTTTTCTGAAGTTAAGATTTTTTTGTATAAAAATATCTTTAGAAAATTGGGTAAATTTTTTAGAAATTCTAAGGGAATTTTTATTTATCAAATACTTATCTCGTATTCGCATTACCGTACAAACTAACTAGTAACTACATTAGAAAGGACAGACAAGGGTTTCAGTTCCACACGTGTATAGAAGTTACCGCACGTGCAATGGACTAAAAAGAAACAAATACAGTGACCCTAATCACTCTTGCAGTCACCACCACTCTCCGTCTCTTTGGTGCTCTATTTCTCCTCTCTCTCTGGCCAATACAAGGTAAAGAGTTTCATTCTTACCGACGAAAGATTCCATTTTTTTGAAAATTTTCTTTATATGTTTTAGTCTCTTCATTTCCCCCATCATTCTCTCGATCTTGTCTAGATTTCCAGATTAAAAAAGGACAAAGCTTTCGTGTGTTCTTGATACATTTTTTGGTTTTGTTTTGCAGAAGCTTGTCCGAAAGAGTCTTTGATTGGTCGTTACTCTCCTCTGTCGGTTTTAATTCGTCGACTTATCTCCGTTCGAGGTTGTTACAGAAGAGTAGAATGGCGGGGTGTGCAATGAATTGTCAGTTCTCGAGTGCCGTGAAGCTACGAAACGACGTCGCTTCGTTGAGGATTCGCAGTCGAGACTTTGCGTTTGGTGGTTCGGTTAAGGAACTGAAAGTCCCTGTTTTGAGGATTAATAAGAAGCAAAGGTCGAGGCTTTTGATGGTTAACATGTCTCACTCTAACGTTGAGCCGTTATCTAGTGTTGCTGACTCTACTGAACCAACGGAAGAAGAAGGTGGTAGCATCTTAGGTAAAGGCGACAATGCTGGAAGCTTAGGAACTGATGAACCGGCGAAGCTTGTAAGTGATGGTGGTGGTGGTGGCGGTGGTAATGGTGGGTTAAACAACGGTGGTGGAGGAGGAGGTGATGACGGTGGAGAGGATTATGAAGAGAAAGAGTTTGGACCGCTTTTGAAATTTGAAGAGGTGATGAGAGAGACGGAAGCTAGAGGAGCCACGCTTCCTTCTGATATGTTGGAGGCTGCTAAGACCTTTGGGATACGCAAGTTGATTCTCCTTAGGTACTTGGACTTGCAGGTAGGTGTACTTTTTGTTATTGTTCTTTTAAGAGAAGTGTTTTGAGTTTTTTTTTTTTTTTTGGAGTTTAGAGTTCAGCTGGTCTGCTTGGGTTTGCTATAAGATCATGGTCAATGCTTCGCAACAGAATGTTGGCTGATCCTTCTTTCCTCTTCAAAATAGGGACTGAGGTTAGTGAGCTTTCATCTTTCATTTAGTTTATCATTGTACACTCACATTTGATATGCTGTTTTCAGATAGTCATTGACTCTTGTTGTGCCACTGTTGCTGAAGTTCAAAAGAGAGGCAAAGATTTCTGGGCTGAGTTTGAGTTGTATGTTGCTGATCTTCTCGTTGGAGTTGTGGTTAACGTTGCTCTTGTCGGTATGTTGGCGCCTTTTGTCCGTTTTGGCCAGCCATCTGCGTCCAGTGGCTTCTTAGGACCCATGCTTAATGCTTATAATGCGCTTCCTAGCAGGTATAACCATTCAAGAAAAATACTCAACCGTCTCTCATCTTGTAACTCGGTTGCTGAAGTTTGTGTGTGTTTGAACTGATGCAGCGTGTTTGAAGCTGAGAGACCAGGATGTAGTTTCTCTGCTCAACAGAGACTTGCTACGTACTTCTACAAGGGTATAATGTATGGTGCAGTTGGGTTTGGATGTGGCATTGTAGGTCAAGGCATTGCCAATCTCATCATGACTGCTAAACGGTAACACACACCTCTTTGTCACTTTGGTTTTGGACGTGGCTTACGTTTGTCACTCTCTGTCTCTCAGGAGCATAAATAAATCAGAAGAAGACATCCCAGTACCACCTCTCATCAAGAGTGCAGCTCTCTGGGGTATATCTTTGCTTTTCTACCTTATTTCACTTTCATGTTACTAAACCATTAATCTCCATGACAATGGTAATATCATTGCTTACAGGTGTATTCTTGAGTGTTTCTTCGAATACTCGTTATCAGATCATCAATGGTCTAGAGAGAGTGGTTGAAGCATCGCCTTTCGCCAAGAAAGTGCCTCCTGTGGCTTTGGCGTTTACTGTTGGTGTAAGGTTTGCTAATAACATCTACGGTGGGATGCAGTTTGTGGATTGGGCGAGATTGAGCGGTTGCCAGTGATAAAAAGACCAAGACAAAACTTCTTTATGTATGTCTAATCTTATGAAACCTTATATTGTTGTAGCCCACTCGGTTTGGTTCCTATATGTTTACAGAACTCGCTAGGCGGTAGTTGAGCTGTAAAAGTAATGAATAAAATGATTAGAGGCAGAGAAATGTGGTCAGTGAAATGTTTTTAGAGAGTACAAAAATTAAACGACTTAGACATAAGACACATGGTGAAATCTGATTTAAAGTAACAAAAACCAAATGATTACATAATGGGAAAAGTTTAAAGATTCATTCTAAAGTGTACACGTTACTAAAAACACAACCACCGCACTAAACATGTTACTACTATATAAGAATCATCAAAGCACTAATCTAAGACACAAAGAGAACAAGAAACACTTGACAAAGTAAGAAGTAGAAGCATGAAGTGGTGTAAGTTTATATCCGTGGCTTTGATGAGTCTTCTGATCACATTGGCTTCCGTTGAGGCGGCTGGTGAGTGTGGTCGCATGCCCATTGGTCAAGCTGCGGCTAGCTTGAGTCCGTGTTTGGCTGCTACAAAGAACCCCAGGGGTAAGGTTCCACCGGTTTGTTGTGCCAAAGTGGGTGCTCTCATTAGAACCAACCCTCGTTGTCTTTGTGCTGTCATGCTCTCTCCTTTGGCCAAGAAAGCTGGAATCAATCCTGGAGTCGCAATCGCTATTCCTAAACGCTGTAACATCCGCAACCGCCCGTCTGGCAAGCGATGTGGACGTATGGATTTAATCTTCTAAAACTCATGATGAGTAATGTAAATATATGTACTATTGACTTAACTTACCTTTTTTATTGACTATGTTTTTTTGTTGCAGGTTACATTGTTCCATGAAGAATTTAGCGTTGGTTGGGATCTTATAAGATCAAAGTGATGAGAAGTGGTTAAGATTAAAAATAAATGTTTTCACTTGCCTTTGTAGAAAACTGTGAACTATTATATCCTTAATAACCTATGCTGTGGGACGTCTTCCTAATTGCCTTTTGGGGTATAACTTAATGAATGCTTTTCATCATAAAAATAATATTTTAATTCTTATGTAATATCCTTCCACAAACCTGTGTTGAAATCTTGTCATTGTTACAAGCCTGTTGAAGAAGCAACTCCAACTAGACTTCCACAAAATCTAGTCTAATAATCAATTTTGAATCATTTGGCCTGAAGGATACATATAACCAGTTAGCATCTGGAGGAAAAATAAATACTTAATAGGCGAGTGCAAAAGGTAACATAAATCGTCTAAATTTGTATTCACCAATTGTTTAAATTTTGTAACTCTCGATGAAGTTTATTAATAACCAGCAGAATCAATCAGAAGCTACAACAATTATTTTTTCAGAACCAAGATTACATAAATTCAGTAGACCGGTCAATCAAATGTGCATGCACTTATATATATATATTCTCATGTTTGTATCTGGTCAGAGACCGTGTGAAAGATGTCACATCGGTTCAGCTTAATAAAACAATTGGAATTCAAATCCAGTTACAAAATTTATCATAAATTATTTGGCGTCAAAACTTCAAAGGTTACGTTTTGTTCAAGTTTTATCCATGACTAAATCTTTGTACAACAAAAGCAAACTATATCTTTGAATGTAAACATATAAATATTTAAAAGTCAAAACTAAACACCTTATCTGTTTACAGGAAAGCATCAAATACAAAAATATGTGTTATATATATTATCGAGACTTAATACTTAGCGTAGAGATTTCAATCGTTGCTCTCAACCCAAGCCTCAACGTGTGTTGTGTAACATGGAGTTTATAGCAATAATCGTCATAACCTTATTTGTTGTCATTTTTGCTTTGGGGGTTCTTACGGCCATTTGCAATGGATGTGCGACTGAAGGAGGTGGTGGTGGGGATATTGAAGGCGGAGGTGGTGGTGGTGGCGACAGTGACTGTGGAGGCGGAGATGGTGATGGAGGTGGAGGTGGTGGCTGTGGAGGCGGAGATGGTGGTGGAGGCGGTGGCTGTGGCGGAGGTGGTGGTGGTGGTGGAGGTGGAGACTGACTAAGACACATGCAATCGTAACCAGTTCTTAGTTAGACTTCTTCTTTGTCTTTGGTTTTGATGTTTTTTGTTTGCTTCTTACGAGTCCGACCTAAGTGTTACAGGACATAATTTTTTTATTTCGCTAGAAAAACAAGGTTTCAAGGCTTTGATCTTTCACGGGTGTTTGTTGTAAAACTAGTGTTTGTGGCTATCAAAATTTTATTTATTTTTAAAATATTTATGTTCTTAAATAAACATCGGGAGGGTCACCTATTACTTGTTTTAATTAAGCAAGCTATGATTGGAAGAAGTCTGTAATTTGTGATGATCATTATTGCGAAGGCACAAAGAAGAAAAGATATGTTTGAACTATTATGAAAATTAATTATTTAGGCATCGGACACGGACGAGTCAGCTAAAACTTGGCTTGACTGCACACTTTTGTAAGGAAATCTCTTTGCCACAATCATAAAGACACACATATTGGCAGCGGCTAGACCAGCTAGCAACCAGTAGAACCAATCCAATCGACTACTGTTCAAGGTCTTACCGAACCAACGCTTGTCCGAGAAATCCTCCGCTAGTGAATCAACAACCGTGATCAGTAGATTGTTAAGGAAGCTACCTGCTCCTAGCACGCTTAGTTAAAACGCTATACCTAAGCTTCTCATAGAATCCGGGACTTGGTCGTAGAAGTACTCTTGAAGTCCAACCAGTGTGAACCCCTCTGCAACGCCAAGGACTATGAACTGAGGAGCAAGCCAAAACACACTCATGGGTCTGTTCTGTTCGGTAAGGAGGTCAAGTCGTTTTTTCTCAACTAGAGCTGCAATGATCATTGTGATGACAGCGAAAAACATACCGATCCCGACCCTTTGGAGAATATTGATGCCTCTTTGGTTCTGTGTGTTGCGTCTTAGGAAAGGAACAAGGAGTTTATCATAGACGGTGACGTACATGATCAATGTGATAGCTGTGAGACAGTAAATGGATGCTGGAGGGATTGTGAAGCTGTTTTTGCCGGATACGTGTCTGTCCATGACGGTTGCTTGTTTGATGAAAAAAGTCGAAGCTTGTGCAGCACAAATGCCAAAGACCAACACGGAGAGCCATATGGGGATCATGTTGATGATCAGCTTTGTCTCCTCTACTTTTGTTAACGTTGCCAGCCTCCATGGACTCTGTTTCTGGAGTGCTTGAGGAGTGTTGTCTTCTATTATTGCTGCCTTGTCAAGAAATCTGCAATTTAAAAGAAAAAAATCCACACAAGAATCAGTTTAGATGTATAATCATGGACATATTACCAAAGTGTTAATTGTATAATGGTAGTCGGGGACGGCTTACGTAGGGGACAAGCAGCGGTACGAGAGGACCAATCCGTGTTTTCTCATCTTTAATAGTTTTTTATTATAAATTTGAAAATTTTACGCAAATAGCAAAAACGTTTTTTTCTTAAGCCATAAGCCGGCAAGGATCAATCATTCCAGAACCAGATGATCAAATGAGAGCGTAAAAACTACAAAGAGAAATAAATTAAATACCAAAACTAAAACCAAATGCCAAGTTGAAGGAAGCATCATTTTTCAATAGCTAAAGGTCTACATTTTTAATATATGTATTTAATACAAAAAAAAGAAATAAAAGGAGTTCAAAATGCATTTTATATGAATATTTATTTGTATTATCATCATAAATTTTATATAATATTTTTAAAAATAATAATTAAAAAATTATAAATAAATATTAATTTTTGAAGATAAATTTTTTTTTGCTCTGTTTGCTCTAGAGCCCATAAAATTATCAAACCGGTAATGGTAGTAAGTAGTAACATGAGGATTGGTTCTTTTGTGATTCTAGATTTAGAAAAGATTGTGGACCCAAGACTGAACTTTCGCTCTTAACAAAAAGAAAAACATGGACATTTTGGGTTATTTCTACTCACTTGACATGCGTTGTGTGGGAGAGAAGCCGTCCATTGTTTAACTCTGCCTTGGAAACTTCGTGAAGGAGAGAAGGATCAGAGGGATAAGGAAGCTTTCTTTTGGCAAAGGCGGCAACAAAGACCTGCAACATTGGCGTCAAAGGGCTACCCAAAGGCTTCCGGTAACGATAGAATGGTTTCCCTACGAGGAATATGAGAAGTGATATAGTCATAACTGCAGTGAGTATGATGCTAGCAACACCCCAACCAACCCGGTCTTCAATAAAGACAATAACAATCACAGCCGTTAGAATGCCGGCACATAGACCAGCGCTCCACCAGTTAAAATAAGACATCTTCATCTTTCTTTCTTCAGCATGACCCTCGTCGAACTGGTCAGCACCAAAGCTCTCAAGGGAAGGTTTATGACCTCCAGTACCTATGGAGATCAAGTATATGGCAATGAAGAAGGCTATCTCGTGTGCTTTCCTAGGTTCAAGGCATACTTCTTGATGACAAGGTTTCAATCCCGGTATGAACCAGGACAATGTTAAAAGGACCAAACCCTGCTCTCACAAAGAAACAAGAGAAAATAATTTAAAGTTGTTTTGGAATCTTTTTAAGTTAAAATTGCTTTAGGAAGAACATATATTACCATAAGGTAAATGGTGGTTGCAACCAAGACAGTGGTGTAACGGCCAAGATAAGCATCTGCTACAAAACCTCCTAGAAGAGGCATCAAAGTAGTGACACCAGCCCAGTAGTTCGCATTTCTTATAGCCGTCTTTAGGTCTTGGTGGAGAATTGTTGTTAGGTAGACCACTAAGTTCGTAGCTAACCCGTAGTAACTCAATCTCTCGCTGAACTCGATTGCTACACAGCGAAGAAGGAACAAAATACCTTAATAAAATATTTAAATTGTGGGCTACTATACCTTACTTTCATATATAGTATATGCTATAATTTCTGTATAAGAATCTTAGTGAAAGTTTTGTTACCAATGATGAAGAATGCAGCTCTCCAAGCGCCAGTTCGAGCCCGGAGAGGAACATGTCCTTTGCTGTCAAAAGAAGAATCAAGGACCCATTTCTGTTGATCATCGTACGAATCTTGATTTTCTGAACCAATCTTTTTATGCTCCATATATTTGAATTTAACAAACAAAAAATAGACTACAAGATATAATTAATTTTTGAGGAGTGTGTGTGTGTTTAAATGAGAAGCAAGCTTGGTCCTCTTTATATAATCTTAAGTTGGCTGAGTTGAGTCATCATCCTCTACAGTTTTTTTTCTAGATTATGTGTTATTCACTCAACTTGCGATACAGATAGATGAACGAGACTTCTACGGTCATATATTGCAATATTTTCGATTTGATTGCTTGTCCAACAACTTGGTAAATGTATAAAACTTATATATTTTTAACATCCTTATTTTTGAAAGATATATATGTTTAACATCTTAATATCATCATATCCAAACATAAAGTGAACCCCAGGGTTTCAGGCGGACACAAGACACATAACAAAGGAAGATTCCCTTATTACGGGTTATCGAAATATCTATCCCCCTAGGCCACCACCACCTACAATCTAATCATTTTTCGAAAGGCTAAAAATGAAGAATATGGAATCAAAGTAAAACCTAACTAAATTCGGTTCTCCTTTTAAAATTTCTTGTTTAAAACACTTGATATTCTTCCTCTTGTCACAATCATCTCTCCAAGCCAATACTACCGTTTTCTTTAAACCCTAGATGCGCGCCTAGTCTCTAAACACCACTACTATCTGAGATACTTAATTAGGTTCCTTTAAAAAATAATTAAAAATCAACAACGAATATTTAAGCCAATAAGTTCAAACCCTTAGTCACTTGGAGCTCTACTTGTCAAACCATTTACTTTACTATTTTCATTTACTTTACTATTTTCAGTTTCAACACCTACTTAGCCAAAGTTTACATGATCGCTTAACTTTACTACCCTACTACACTCATGAAAAAAACAATAATCTCAGCTAAGCATTAATCATACAAGAAAAAAATCAGAAAAAATATATTAAAGATTGTACTATGCTTATTGCTATAAACAGGAGCAACAGTTCAAAACATGTTACAAGACAAACTTTCTACAGTGATTTGAGTGACTTTTCTAGGAAAAAATATTCTTAGGTCATAAGACCAATGAATGTTTGATTGTGTAGATTTGTAATAGTTGATGAAACCCAAACATATCTTCCAATTCCTTACAACAGCATTCTTTTTTACTAAACAATAAACTTCTATTATTAAGAGTCAGAGTCAACTCCTATCTTGTATCAAAATGGATCAACCTTTCGCCATAGTGTTGTAACCACTATCGACAGAATCATCAACAAGCAATAACAACAATAAAAATTAATGAAAAGATAAAGACATAATCTTCTAGCAAGACTTGGCGCAGTTGACTATGTAAATAGTCGACCTCTTAAAGCAAATCAGTTTGGCGTGGTACCACATCAACACGATCATATTTCTAATGAATGGTATTTTCCAACTTAGCAAGAAAACGTGTTTTTCTAGGGAAGTAGGACAACACTTATAATGAGGTTACTACTTTCACATGGTTCTCATTTGTAACAAGATAAAGATAATATTTTCAAACGATTTGAGATTTGATGGAAAATATTAACCTCCACTGAGCATTCTTCTATATACAAGCGTTGCTCCTCATAAAAACGTTTATGATACAGTCTTTTATTGTTATGCACTGCTAAAACAGTAGACGTGGGTCTTATGCCAGCAAAAATGGCTGGAAATGATATGAAATACAATCCATATGGTTGGTGAGTCAGAAGATTTATACCGTCAAGATCTAAAGATGACAAAACTGAACATCAGTAAAATGGCTAACCAATCAGAAGCACACCAGAGTACCTGACGGACTAGTAACAGTTTTTCCTTACCTGGAATCAAATGTTTGCAACAATTGATTGATTTGAAGATAAACGCACCGCTAACATTGGCGAGACGGAATTGAGGACCATATGCCATTATCAATAGAGTTTTTTTTACAACCAATAGATTTAATTCGTTTCATTATCATATAGGTTTCTTCCATTCAGTATGTGTGACCCATGTTGAGCGATAATAACAAAAAAAAAAGAGCTTCAGTCAATATCATGTGAACAAAACAAGATAGTGCTTTTAAAAAAAAACAAGCCACAAGCTTGCTTTTGTCATTTTTCAGGATGAATGTATTTGTTCTCTATTGCATAATCATATCCATGAACGAAAATAACAATATCTTAATATTGGAAAAGCAATTTTCAGGCGATGTAACTACATATCTAACACACCCAGGGCAATATTTATCACAATCTCTTTCCATGTTCCAAACGCAACTAGCCAACTACCAACACAAACATATTGGTAGGAATTTGACGTCATTGGAACACCACACTTCCATCATAGAATACTGCCAAAAGTCTGATTAACCATATTAAAGATAAACTGGATTACTAGATATATATCTCCACATACTTTTCTCTGTGTGTTTCTAAAGTTTACCTTAATATTACTTTAATTCATTACTATATATACAAAGTTAGTGTTTCCATAATAAAAAATTTGGCAAAAATGAGGTCATGATGATGACAGTGATCTTTGGCGTTGATGACGTTGCAGAGAGTGGAATTGATGACGATGAAAATGATATGGGTAGTTGGGTTACACAGTCTTTAATTTCTAGTTTGGGAGATTTTAGTTATATTTAACCACTGCGAAGAGTTATATTTAAAAGTTCATATTTAGGTCTGAACTTTTAATTCGATATATAAAATGTTTGAGATAAGAACAAATGTCTGTGGTTTTGTAAAACCATCTCCAATGGTAATCTATTTTTTTTTTTTCTAAAATAAATAATTTTATCATAGAGTTAGATTTTTTACAATAATTTATTTTATAATATAGTAATTCTATAAAGTGAAATATAGATACATGTTATTTTTTACTCTATTTTAGAGTAAAAAATAATATTTTGTTATAGAGTAAACTATTGAAACAAATCTAATTTTATAATAAAATTATTTTATTTTAGAATTAAATATAACGAATCTTCTAAAATACGGTTAGAGATGCCTTAAGACCATCTCCACTATATTTTTCTATTTGTACCATTAAAATAGAAAAACTCTATAATAGAGATGAGATATACGCTCGTATGTATTCTTATAAAATAGCAATCTTTAAATGTAAAGTGAAAAATAAAAAAATGTTATTTCTTCATCTATAAATAGAGAAAGAAATAGAGTAAATAGAGGTGGGTTTGAACAATTCACTTCTAAATAATATTATAGAGGTGAAAATAACAATTGTTGAGAGATACTCTAAGTTACACCAGATGTATTCCCGCTATCAAAATAAGTCCCTCTTTTCAAGGTTGAAGTTTCTACTCAGAAAACATGTTGACACATATATCCACGACACACGCGGTATACTTTGTGATTGTATATTTTACGTTTTGCATCCCACATTTAGCATGTGAAAGCGTATGTAAGATAAATTGTGATACCATTATGTGTATTCTACGGACTAAAGTTACACACGCAAAACATGTGAAGTTCATGAAAAAAAAGAGAAAAAATGAAGAGCAAATATATCTTAGGATACATTTAGTATGTTTTCATATGTGTTTTTAAGAAGATTATATTATATGAGTAATAACATTATGTTAATGTTAACACTATATATTTCGATTTTATTTTCATATTAAACACAACTCAATAGCATATTTATTTATGTTACATAACTCTTCTCTTATGTAACACTATATGCAAAGACACCTCTGTCAATGTATATACGAGGAAAAAAGGAGACCAAAACAAAATGGTACTTTAAACTTAGACCATCCGCAACGGTGTTACTCTTGATTCGATAACCGAGGTAAGTTTTTTAAATTTTTTTATTTTTTTATTTTTTTTTTAGCTAAAAAAAAGAAGTCAATCGCGTGATTTTACGTGGCGGTAGAATCTGTGCACAGTAACAAGTAACAAGTCTAATCCTTAATTAAGGATTAATTTGACACAAACTCTTAAATTTAGTGAACCTCATACATTATTATAATATTTTTTTGCTAAGAATTTTTTACTAAAGATCTCTATTGGACTTGCTCTTACATTGCAAACAAATTTTCACACACTATAACCACTCTTCTTACATAAGAGAAGAGTTAGGCTACCGTTTGGTCTAACACCAAAACCGAAATCTTATTTTTAATAATAGTTTTGGTCAAATATAAATGCCAAGAAAAAAAGTTTTATATATATACCAAGAACATTTTTCATCCGTCTTTTACAAAAAAAAACATTTTTCACCCATCTAACATGAGAACCAAAGAATATCTCTAATCAACAAAACAGCACATGGGACAATTTAGAAAGTAACCATGTATGAGATAATTGAAAGGCGCTAGTCTTCTTGATCAAAATAGAGGTCAAAGAAGATGGGAGGAAAGTAATCATACCTCAAAGATAAGAGACATCCACTGATTTAGATAAGGTACCTCTTACAACAGAATAGTTAAGACCGTCTCTTTGTGCGATATGACATTCATGTGTTGACATTTAAATATGATAACTATACAACAATCTCAGTGGCTCAGATGTTTTTGGAAAATTATATAATTTCCTATCCAGCACTATCGAATCTCTTACAGTGAAAACCAACTATACATCTGGAAACTTAACCTGCACAACTGACGACAGAGTCATATTGAAGATAAGTATAGTCATTTGGCAACGGTTATGATATCGATCAATGATATCCATGGCACAAAACTGATACTAGAATAGATCTGTTTCAATGAATTCAACTCCAATACAAAATAAAATAAAACATATTGACTAACATTTTACAGAGCATTGCATGAAACAAAATTTATACTGAACCTACTCTGTTTCTTTTTTTGTATAAACTTTTGATTCCAAATATATATTTTTTATCAGTTATATTTTTGGTAATTTGTTTGGATTATATCTCCGGTTTATCCAGTTTTTAAGGTTTTTTATTTAAATTTTATCTACCAGATTTTTTTTGGGGAGGGGGGGGGGGGGGGGGGGGGGGGACTGTTCAACAAAACCAACTTGTTTAGTATTTCACCGTTTTGTTGGTTCATATAATTCCCGAGTGAGCAGTGAGCAAACATAACCCACACCAAAATTGTCTTTATGAAAAAGTAGATGGTATAAAATAAGCATTTTGTTTTCTATTATTATAGACAAAATCACTCGGATCAAAAGGCAGAAGACATCTTAAGTAATATATTAGAGAGATGAATTAATTTAGTTATCATCAATTGATTTTAGGTTGAAAACTTATCAGACTCAATATCTATAATACGTACAAAATAGTCGGAGAAATGACGAAATAAAAAGACACATGACTTATTTGAATTTGGTGGTGATATATACATTCCACGAAAGAGTATTATTGACTTTTGTATAATTCGTTGAAGTTATCACAAAATAAATCAAATGAAAACCAAATAACAAACGGGCCACTCACCCAATTCAACGTTGTATCATAAACAACTCTCTTCTTTCATTCATTCGAAAGAACACACAAATCAAATAAATAAAGAAACAAATGACTTCAGTTCTCGTTGGGTTAGGTTAAAACCCAAAAAATGCGGGATTCTTACCCGTCAACCCGACCCACATTCCGAAACGCCCGGCCACGAAAAACGACAAAACCAAAAGCATGCCCCAAAATAGCTGAGATGAAAACACCACCATTGAACGAAACAACGGCTAGGATCACAAGGTAGCTGAAGCCAGACTTGACCGCATACATACCCGTACGAAAGGCCACCTTAGCAACCTTATCAGCCTCCGGTTTGATGGAAGCCGCAGCGTCAGAGCACCGGGTAAACCACTCAGCTAAGAACGCCAAAGAGAAGACAAATATAAGCGCAAGAGCATACATCGAACGGCTAGAGCCAGGCCATCCATGGAAAAGCACTTCGCAGTTATAACTCCAATAGAAAGTTGGGTGTATCAGTGACGGTCTGTGGGGGGTCTGCACCTGCGTTTGCGTTGTGGTTGTGTTCCATGCCTCTACTACGACGTTGCTTTTACTTGTCAACATCTCCTTTAATTTGGGGGTAAAAGGAGAACTGGGAAGTCGTTGTCTTAGTGGAAATAGGGGTGTCTCTAGTCTCTCCTATAAAAAGTGTTTCTTCTTGAGGCAAAAGATCGGGTCCTACGAATTATATGCTATGTTCTTGTTATGAAGCAAACTCAAGATTTGCTTGTCGGATTTTTCTTTCAAAAAGCTAGCCCTGTCCATCAATAAAGTATATGGCCCTGTAATTGTATATTTGTAACCAAAATTCGATTTTAGCTTACAAACAAACATATTAATGCAAGATATATATATCGTATGCTAAGTAGCTTATTACGTAAAGTATCTTTTGTACGTCAAATATCTTCTTTTTTTTTTCTAAATTTTTTCCTTATACGTACATAAATGTATTTTATTTTCAAAGTAAGAATAAGTTTATCACAAGCCATTACAAAAAGAACAACTGAAATTTCTTAGAGAACTCTTACAAAAAAATTGGGGATATACAAAATAGTTAATTTTAAGCATTTTGAGTTAACTTTTAGTATGTTCTAATGATATTAAGAGAAAGAGTTGAAAACAAAGTAGTTACTTTTTTGACAATTTTATGCATGTTCTAACCACACAACTTCTTCTGAAGAAGCTTAAAAACAAAAAGAAAAAAGAATTATAATAATCAAAAAGAAAATTAAACTTATTGTGTAAGCACAAGGACATGGTGAGTCTAATATTAGGATTTAAATTTAGATTTTGCCGATGCATTAGAGGAGATTAGCTTTTTTTCAATAGGAAGGGGTTTGTTAATTACCATTGAAGTCTAATGGTTCTTGATGATGATAAATAAAATAAAATGTTACCATTAGTTTTAAATTAAATTATAGTGTTTTGAAACTAAAGATATGCAATGAGAAAGTAGAAACTTTTTACCGATATTAGACATAACCAAACCCAATTAAAAATCCGATAGTAGATATTAGACATAACCAAATCCAAAAAAATCTCATCCAGCGTGTGAGTGAAGATCCTCTCCTTCACTTGACATTGGTGGGATGTTTCAAATATTCTTACCTCAGCGTTCTCAAACATAACATTGGCGGATGTGGTGAATGTAACTATCCGTCTTAGGATGAACAAGAACAGACGTGAGAAGCGGCGGCCGAGGAAAATAACTTATGAGAAATGCTTTAGGGTTGTAGGGTAATAAGTAGATCTCAATGGGCCGATTATAGGTTGATAGTAATGAATGGGCTGGACCCGCTTTGCATACCTTGGCATGTTTTAAATTTGGGCTTATTAAAGAATGGTGTGACTAAACATTTCATATACCATTATACTTATTTATGAACAATTAATTTTTTCTACCCTATCGTCCTTATATGCTTTAACATTAATGAATCTTCTTCGGTGAAACTCATTTTCTCAACGTTTGAATCAAAGTAGCACGTATTAGAATTTTGTTCTTCATGAAAAACATGAATCAATTAATCTACAACATCATTATTTAATTTTCTTTAACTATCTAATCTATTAATTTAGAGTTCTATTTTTATCTACTATTAAAAAATTGTCATTTTGAACTAAAATAAAATCATACATATCTAATTAATTATTAATTCCCAACAAAAAGAATGACTATATATTGATATATTAGGTAATTTTCTCTTTAATGCATTTGTTCAACGTAGTTTATTTTTAACGGGTTTACCCGCGCAATAATGAAAGACATCGAATTACTGAACCCAAATAATTATGGAGTCAATGGAATTATTACTGTGTAACAATAGGTTGGTGACTACAATATATATAAAATCCATGCCTAAATTAACATTAAACTTACTGAAATTGTATTTATTAATATGTACTCTCATCAGACACAGAATCCGTTTGGACTTGAGTGGTGGTTTTAAAGTTCTTTGCTTCTGTCCGAATCTACACACTAAATAACAATCTTCTTCTTCTTCCTTCGCCCTCTGCTTTTTGATTTCGCGCCACCAGTCTCTCTCTCTTTGTCGCGCAACTTTCTCATGGAATATCTCTGATCCGCCTGAGTTTTTTTCTTGGTAAGTGGTCCCCGCTCTACTCTATTTCTCGTGAGAAACATGTAAAAGGGAAAGTGTGAGTTTCTCTTTCACACTTTTGATGATCCATTTGGTAGCAATCGTTGTTGACTCTCCCAAGGCTTTTAGACCATCTCCAATGGTTTCCCTTATTTTTTCCCTCAAAATGATGTAAACTCAAATTAAGATTGTGATTTGCTCCAATGATTTCCCTCATTTTCTCCCTTAATTTTTATTATATTCATTTTTCAACTTTTTATTTATTGCAAATAACACCTTTTATTTTATAATATTTTAGACTATACTCATTTATTTTTAAATTCTACAATTTAACCAAACTTTAACTTATAAAAAAAAATATTTATTATATTAAGAAAGTTACATAACAACATACAAAGTAATAGTAAAATTTTACTTAAACAATACTATTATTATATTTTTTCCACTTTGTATTAGTTATGTATCTCGATGGTATTGTTTTCTATTTTATTTTCTTTTAATTATATATTATAATTTATAAAATTATAAGTATATTTTAATAACTAATTATTAGTAATTATATTTTTAAAAGTTTAATCAGTATATACATATTGGATATAAAGTTATAAAAATTATGTTTAATGTTAATGTTTTGTTTATGCACAAAATAAAGATTGTCAAAAGTAAAGGACTATTATGTAAATAAAAAAGCTTAACATTAAAATGAGGTTGTGAATAGTGTTCCCTCAAATTTGAGGGAATACTGTTCATATTCTCATTTTTTTTCCTTCAAAATGAAATACTATTGGAGATGGATTTCCCTCATTTTTTGATATTTTCCCTCATTTTGATGCACCATTGGAGATGCTCTTACACTTACATCTGAGAGCTTTGTTTTGTGGTATATCCTCCAAGCTTTGTTCAACTCAATTTTGTCACTCTAATTCATTGATTTCTCTAGTGAATTTCAGTGCATAACTAATCTTATTTTCCCCCCCATTTTTATGTTTTATAGTTGCAGAGTGTTGATTCTAAAGGTGGATGAAGAAGAATCATCTAAGATTTAGCACTAGTGAATGCAATATAGAGCCATTGCTTTGAGGTTGCAAAGATGGTGAGGCAACAAAGAGCCTCTACGGTTCATGAGGATAGATATCATCGACGCAAAGATGAGCTGGTGAAGCGTGATATGTTGGATCCACCAAGCTATCTTCGACGAAGAAGAACTCAAGATATCCGTGGAAAGGCCTTGAGTTTTTGGTGTTTTGGATTGGAAACAGTTTGAACATTCCAAGGTGGATTCTACTTCACAAGGAACCGAAGGAACTTTGTGTAGTTATGACACTGATCCAATGGAAGCTTCTACAAGCTCCTTGGAGCTAGATTTATACATACCGTCATCGGTAAAATGAAGACTAACTCGGACTCAGCAACGCGCAAATCAGAATCTGTTTTGTTCGGTGTTGAGACAAACGAAGAGGTTGCAGCTATTGTTCAGACAAGAAACAGAGTTCAGAAGCAGAGTATAACTAGTGTTATACTCCCGAGTGGAGCTCACACACTTCCTAAAGACGGTAACACCACCCCTTTGACGTTGATTAAGCGGTGGGAGTCCGGTGGATCATGCGACTGCGGTGACTTGGACATAGGTTGCAAACTCCGTGTCTTGTCTAATGATCATCGTACAAAGTCTCAAACTTTCTCTAGTTTTCAACTGTTTGATCATCAGGTAACTAGTTATGTTCAATGTATTGATGGTCTGAATCATTGTTAACATTCTTTAAATTCTTACAGGAAAAAACTGAACCAGCCTTCAAGATGGTGACACGCGACAATGAACTCCACTCTGCTGAGTTCGGTTCAACGGTCTTTATATTGGAAGCGTTCTTTATCTCGTTGGCAGTAAGAAATTATCAGAACTGGTGTGAAGAGGAGGAAGAAGTGGTTTTGAAGAGACAAACATCGAACAAGTACGCATCAAACCCACCGGTTTCTCCGATCGGTCGGGTATAGTGGAAATCATCTGGTTGAGCTGGCTAGAATTTAATACAACTGTAGTTACGATTTTATATAACATAACATAATAGTTTATAGTTTGCACTGCAGTGTATAAAAATAGTGAAAATGCATTTTTGTACCTTCAACATCTTCAAATCAGCTAATAAAAAACAAACCATCAAATCATTATTGGTTAATTTAAGCTTATATCTAGTTATTAATGGACTAATACTACATGGATCTAAGTATGAATCTACCTCTTATATCAGTCTAAAGGTAAGAAAATTAACTATTTGTTATGTGGTTTGCTTGAATGTTAACAACATATGAGGGTTGCTGCTTCGAATTGAAGATTATAAGATACATTCATTGTTAAATAACTTTGGTGTTGAAAATTATGATAGATTTTTCTTACTTCCCATTTCAATACATATGATGATTTAAGGAAGTTTTGTCGTTGTTTTCACAAATCCAATTTTTTTTTTTTATCAATTGTATTTTTATTATTTTATATTAATATTTAAATAAATTAGTTATCTGTGCATTGAGTTAAATGTCATATAATATGAACCGAAAGAGTATTTAACATGATATAAAAATTCTTTTAAGAAAACATTATTTAAAATTAGTATCTAATAAAATAATTGTAACTAGTGGACTTATACTACATTCATTTTGATAAATAATTTTGAGTTGAAAATTATGATACTTTTTATTTAACGTGATGAACATTCTAAAGAAATCATTATTTAAAAAATAGAAAGAATAGTTTTTTTTTCTTAGCATTTTACCAAAAAAAAAAATAGTTTTTTTTTTTGGTTTAGTTGAGGATAATAGACATCTAGACAGACAACTCGACTGATGTGAGGATACAACCGTATTTGACAGACATGCTTCACTGCTTTACCCAACTACACACAGTCCCACATGCTCCTTCCTCCAAAATCATGTCCCACCACGTGTAGTGTTAATCCTAAATTAATAATTTTAAACCTTTGTATTATGATGCAAATTGGCCACTACTAGCTCTACTCACCCGACATCACCTTTGGAGGTTTAAAACAAAGCGTCAATAACGGTTGGTGGGTTCTTCTTCTTCATGTCGTGACCATTGACTCCTTTTTAGTTTTATTGAGAAAATCCATTTCTGATAATTTTGAGGGTAGGACTTGTTTCCTATTAAGAATATACTCTGTCTCCAATTGGTTTAAAACATCTCAAGCCCCATTTTATTTCTATAGTAAAAATACTTCAATGTACTTTAACTTTCACTCTACATATAATAGAATAAACAATAAATTTACTCTATAAATAATTAATCTTACTTTTTGTTAATTACTATATTTTTCACTCAAAAAATAGAGCAGTAACCACTTAAAAAATTAATCATGATTAGTTTGTTATTGACGCATTTTAAAGAATTCCAATCTCACTAAATATTAATATCTCTAATTTTTTCTAAAAATATGTATAAAATAATAATTTTAATTTTTTTGTTCTTTTTTTATTGGGTAATTGTCAATAATAGCATCTTTTGAAGTTTATGTCTCAAAAATGACACTAGAAGGAGAAAGTCACAAAAATGACATTCATTAAAGGGTAAAATATCTCTAATACCTTTGGTTTAAAAATAAATAAACAAATAAAAATAAATAAAATAAAAATAAAAAAGGGCAATTGTCAATAATAGCACCTTTTGAAGTTTATGTCACAAAAATAGCATTAGAAGGAGAAAGTCACAAAAATGACATTCATTAAAGGGTAAAATATCCCTAATACCCTTGGTTTAAAATTAAATAAACAAACAAAAATAAATATAAATAAATAAAATAAAAATAAAAAAAAAAAAAGAAATTTTTTTTATAGTTTCAGATTATATTTTTCAGATTCAAAATTTTTATAATTTTTTTTGAATTTTTTTTTCGAAATTTTTTTTTTTATTTTTTTTTAATTTTCTTTTTATAATTTAAAAATACTTTTTGAAACTGTTTTTAAAATTTTTATTTTTATTTTAGTATTTATTTTTTATAAAATTTTAAACCCTAATTCCAAAACCTCACCCCCTTAACTCTAAACCCTAAGGTTTGGATTAATTAACCCAAGGGGTATAAGTGTATATTTACCTCTTTAATGAAAGTATTTTTGTGACTTTGAGCCTTGAGTGCTACTTTGGGAACAAAAACTTGGTTTGGTGCTATCTTAGTCTTTTTCTCTAAAAAAAATGAAAAAATAAATTTTTTTTATAGTTTCAGATTATATGTTTTCAGATTCGAAATTTTTATAATTTTCTTTTGAAATTTTTTTTTTGAAATTTTTTTATTTTTTTTTCAAATTTTCTTTTTATAATTTAAAAATACTTTTTGAAACTGTTTTTAAAATTTTTATTTTTTATTTTAGTATTTATTTTTTGTAAAATTTTAAACCCTAATTTCAAAACCCCATCCCTTAACTCTAAATCCTAAGGTTTGGATTAATTAACCTAAAGCGTATAAGTGTATATTTACCTCTTTAACGAAACCTATTTTTGTGACTTTGTGACTTGAGTGCTACTTTGGGAACAAAAACTTGATTAATTAATTTTTTGTTCTTTTTTTATTCTGTGCATGTATTTTTTTTGTTCAAAATGATTTTAATTTGTCTAAAATTGAAAATTTCAGG
This sequence comes from Brassica rapa, assembly GCF_000309985.2. Taxonomy (NCBI): domain Eukaryota; kingdom Viridiplantae; phylum Streptophyta; class Magnoliopsida; order Brassicales; family Brassicaceae; genus Brassica; species Brassica rapa. The sequence goes on along the minus strand of NC_024799.2, from coordinate 3,923,817 downwards.
TCAACCGTTTCTCCGTGGCCCCTTTTTAAATCTTAGATTCTGCTAAAGGAAATCTCTTTTCTTCTTCGATCTCTCTCTCTCTCTCTCTCTCTGTTAATTCTTGTTCACTCGCTGCATCTCTCGTTCTTGAATCTTCGATTGACCTTCTCGATCGTTGACCCCTGAATACACTTTTCCGGCGAGACTAATAAAAGAACTTTACACAAAGATTTGAGTTTTTTTTTTCCGGTGGAGTGTTTTGTTTTTGAGCTAAATGATTGAGACACGACAAGAAGAATAAGATATGACTCTTTACATTCGTCGTGAATCTTCCAAGGTTCGTTATTTTACTTCTGTGTCTTTCACATTTTACTGGCTGATTCGTTTTGTTTTTTTTTTTATTAGCTGTGGAAGAGGTTTTGGTCGGAGATAGCAACGGAGATTGGTCTTCTCGCTGAGAACTGGAAGTACCTTCTCGCTGGCATTATCTGTCAGGTGAGCTTCTCATCTTTTGTTCTCATCAGTTTGTAATGATCAGATTGAAAACTTTACTTTTTATGGTGAGTGTTAATAATGACTCTTTGTTTCTACTTTGTTGGAGTATGATTAATGGGTTTTTTTTTGTTATAAATGGTAACTTTTGGAGAAAGCTTTCCTTTTTCAGCAGAAACAGTGTTCTTAAGGATTGTTTTCTTTACCAAATTAGTTAGTGCTTGGATTATACATGTTTCTTGAGTTTGTGTTGTTTTGACACTCTATGTTGTGTGCAGTACATTCATGGTTTAGCTGCTAAAGGAGTTCACTACATTCATCGCCCTGGACCCACTCTCCAGGATCTTGGCTACTTTCTTCTTCCGGTTTGCCCCTGACATGTCTGCTGTACATGCTCATTTATTGAATCAGAGTAATGTGTTATAGCTTTGGTTATTCCATTGTACAGGAGCTTGGTCAAGAGAGAAGCTACATAAGTGAAACCGTCTTCACTAGTGTTTTTGTTTCTTTCTTCCTGGTGAGTCTTTCAGCATTCATAGTTTCTTCACTGGACTTTCGATATTGATACTTCTTGAGCCTTTTATTTTTTCAGTGGACTTTCCATCCATTCATCCTGAAAAGCAAAAAGATATACACTGTCTTGATATGGTGCAGAGTTCTAGCCTTCTTAGTTGTAAGTGTTTTAAGTTTGCTGAGGTTACTTTTTCTTGTCAGTTTTGAAGTTTGTCGATGTTTCTATTTTTTTTTTCAGGCATGTCAGTTTCTCCGTGTTATAACTTTCTATTCCACTCAGCTTCCTGGTCCAAACTATCACTGTCGCGAGGTAAAAGCAACTGAGATCCTCATGTGTGTGTCTTATGAGTTAAGCTTATGTGTTCCTACTTTTGCAACAGGGCTCTAAAGTTTCCACGTTGCCATGGCCCAAAAGCGCTCTTGAGGTTCTCGAGATTAACCGTGAGTCTGCATTATCCACACGCATCTTCTTTGTTTTGCTTGTGTTCTCATGTGATGATGTTAATCTTATCAGCTCATGGGGTGATGTACGGATGTGGAGACCTGATCTTCTCATCGCATATGATATTCACGCTTGTCTTTGTCCTCACTTACCAGAAGTACGGCACTAAAAGGTATAAAACTTCTTCAACTCTTTAAAAGCTTACTTTGTAAAAAGACATCTCCGCATCACTCCTTCTGTCTCAGGTTCATAAAGCTGTTTGGATGGCTCATTGCTTTCGTGCAGAGCCTCTTGATCATTGCCTCCCGTAAACATTACACTGTCGATGTTGTTGTTGCCTGGTATGGTTTTGCCATCAAGCAACAAATTAACCGCAACTGGATACAAAGATAATGACTTATTGTTGTTTTTGATTCTTTCTCCGTTTAGGTACACTGTTAACTTGGTTGTGTTTTGTCTGGACAAGAAACTACCAGGTTTGATCATATCTTGTCTTGTGGTCTTGTTTTGGCAGAGAGACTCGGTTTCTCATATCTTCTTCTTTTACGTACATCAGAGTTACCAGATCGGACCACGGTGTTGCTCCCAGTAATCTCTAAAGAGAGAACTAAAGAAGAGAACCACAAGCTGTTGTTGAATGGGAACGGTGTTGATCCTGCTGATTGGGTAAGCGCATCTGAACCTGTCTTGTCTGAACCAGTCACATAGTTTGATCTTTAATGCTCTTTTTCTTTCGGTTGTGTTTAGAGACCAAGGGCTCAAGTGAACGGGAAGATAGATAGCAACGGAGTTCACACTGATAACTCATTGAACGGCGCATGAAAACTCGCACCAGACTTGGAGCAAGAACTATATATATGAATACAGCTAAGCAATGGCGTCATGAAGACATGATGGTCATTGCTCATGAAGAGAACTCTTATAGAGAGATGTTAGGGCTATGCTACTCTGTACATTTTTCAGTTCCTTGTCCCCCAAGCAATGACTTGTTGGATCACGTTGTTTTTTATTTTTGTTGTCAATTTTATTATTATAAGAAACGTTGCTTTTTATTATCCTCTCCAGATTTAATCATTCATTTTTTTTTTTTTGATAGTTTTTGTTTGTTTACATATATACAAAGAATCAAAAACTCTTGATAGTAAAAATATGTTGTTTGAATGCAAAGAAAGAGCGTAATGTATAGTGAAGTTTCAAGAAGAAGATGAAACATGGAAATGGAAGAGCCATGACACGACGAAGCCAAAGACCATACAAGCTAACACTATATTCACCACTCTCTGTGGCTGCCACCTGTTCTCTATCGCCATTGCTGCTGCTACGGCCGCAGTCTCCTCACCGCCTCCACCGTTTCTCACCTCTCTTTCGTCCACTGTTGACGTAACCATCTCGTTTGCACCGCCCACGTTTTTGGCTACCGATTGACAAATCTCGCAGATTCTGTTTCAGTAATAATATGTTAATCTTCCTATAACCTAACAAAGTTTTGGTGTTTAAGTCGTCACGGCAACATGTGCATATAACACATCAACACCAAAAAATTACGTGCTTAATTATAAAACATTATTTTTAAATAGAAATCAATAAAACGTCCAAAAAAAAGTATAACTAAAGAGTGAAAAAGTTAATAAAACCCCGTAATTTATTGCAGAAAGAATCATAACAAGATCTTGAACACGTTAATAACAAAATCTTAAGATTTTGTTTTTTTTTTTCTTAAAAGTAATTAAGAACTCAATTAAACAAAAGTAGAACCACTAAACCAAAAAAATAAAGAGGAGATAAAAGTAGGTTACTAACTTGTCGCCTTTGATCTTGAACCAAGTTTCGGCACATTGTCTATGAGCAATAGCCAAATCTTCCTTACACGAACACCCTAACTCCATCGCACCTCCACCGCTCGTTTCCACCACCCCTAAATGACATATCCTACAGTCTTTCTCCGGCGGCGCCGTCGCATCATCACCCCCATCCTCATCCATCTCCGAGGAACTCATCACGGACGACACTTTCCTCGACTCTCCTCCTTCGTATTCGTACGGTCCTACTCCCGTGGTCGAATAGAAGTATGAGTAACATGACGTCATGTCCTCCCCGTCTGAATAATATACGCTGACGTCACTTCCACCGAACGAGCGGCGGTGATAACCGTACGCCGCTCCTTGTTCTAAATCGATCTCTGTCATTATACTAAGCTGGAAGATGATGTGGTTTTTTCTTTAATGCCACGGTAATAGAAATGAAATGATTTAAAGAAATGGGTTTAGGTGGATTTGGTGATTTTCTCCAACTTAAAAACTTTTAAAATGATTTAATTTGTGAGAAACTGTGTAACGAATTTGAAAGAGGAGTAAGTGATGGGGGTGGTGGAGCAGGAACAAGCTTGAGAACAGAGTGATGATGTCACTATGTTATGAAGGAAGAAGATATTGTTCTTGGATCAAGAATCAACTGTTATATATAACAAAACGAAATAGTGACAGATTAAAGAGAGATAAATAAAAAAAAAGAGAAAAGGGAACAAGTTTCTACCCAAGTTTAAGGGATGTTGGTTCCGAGTAGAGAGATTTTGTACAACGTTTAAGCGACGTGATCTTCATCTTTGCTATGTGCACCGCATCCAACGGCTGATATTTCGGGATCGAAGGATTATCTGCTTCCAAAAATTAATTTCATGGTTGAAGACCCCATTATATCCTCGATTCTTTTTGAAAAACAAGCAAAAATAGAAACAATACAGGGGTGGTTATGTCATTACGTTATAGAATATATCCAGTTTTGGATTTACTTTGACCCATTCCTTCTTCCGACCAATCTAATCACGGCCTGATCTCTTTGGATTGAATTGTACTTTGTACCATCTACGGTTTACAATTGGGTCTATGTACATTGTAGGAGTTGTTGTCTTCTTTATTAGTCTAATTGAGTTGTTTAAGCAACTAAGTTAGATAAAGTTAAATTTAATATAATTACATTAATCTCAACACCAGGTGCATATTTTCACTCTCAGACTCTCTTGATTTTTGTTATTTTTCAGGCAATTAATGTCATCTTCAATACATACTTTCTCCACAAGTGTTTTTTCACACAGCATTGTCATTATATGTGGAAGCTATACATATACCACTTAAATCTTGTATGAGTTAGCAGTGGAACATCCAAAAAAGCTACAATGTATTAGACTATCCAAAAAACAGATCTAATAATTAGATTAAGTTTTTCTTTTATGGGGAAGAAAGATATTTCAAACAAGTAAGGAATAACGATATTTCATAAAGCCATACAGATTAAAATTAAGAAAGAAATGGGAATCTCATTTTCCACGTCAAAATGTTGAGCCACCAAAGGAATAAAAGAAAGAAAGAAACAAAAAGAGTAAAAACGAATTTTGACGGGAATTAATTTAAGTAAACAACATATTATTAAGTTGGTGGGTCTGGTTCTAGTGGACAAGACATACCTATTCTTGTTTTCATTTGAATTATTTTTTTGGATTTTTGTTCTATAAAAATGTCGACATATACTTTAAATTAGTACATTATCTTACGTGAGAGTTAAGTAGTAAACTAAAAGAATCAAACTTTTAACTATTTGTTGTTCGTATTAGAGGTAGTCAAAACGGTATTTAGACGGTGGTTGCTCATAGACTATGGTAATTATTTATGCGTTGGAGTTAAGCATGTGTGTTATATTAAGTGGAGTGGAGGTAGACGGTTTTGGGTGGTCCTATGCAGATTTAAACGAGATCTTAGACAGTTCTAAATGGTTTCTTTTCTTTTTGACTCTTTATGGTTTGTTCGTTAATGAACATAGAAAGCGACAACACAAGTAGCTGTTCAGTCTGAGCAGTTCATGCTCAAACTGGAAAAGTTGTTTATAAAAGACCAGAAACTGGACGTATCTAGTTGTTAAGTCCTTTTTTTTGGTCAGCAGAAACATATGACTGGTGAGTTGGTGAGCCAATTCAGGTGGACAGCTTAAATGATTTACAAAAATGTTTACAAAAATGTTTTATGAGTTTTAACTTTTATATAAGAAATGATATTATGTTGTTCATCAGTAGTTATGGTCTAACTTGAGTTACAAGTAGTTTTCATTCATTTCTCTCTCTAAGCTCTATAAAATTATGCTAGGTCTAGCATATACTCTTATTCGTTTCAAAATAGATGATGTTTTAGGGAATTTTTGATATTTTAAAATAGAAGATGTTTTTATATTTCATTGTATCCTTTAACTTTATCAAAAACTATGAATCTTTTGATAGCAAAAGTATACACTCAGTAACATTTTTGAATATAGGGCAGAAGACACAAAAGGGGGTTCTTCTGCTTTACATTGTAAGCCATCAAAAACGTGGAGAAGCTGTAGTAATTGGCTTGATTCAGATAGTTTAAGTTGTAAAGAACATCTTAAAGAAAAAAAAAACTCATATTCACTTAACATGAGACTAGTTAGGAGCCAAATAAATAAATGAAGGATTGCATTCTTTAATTTCAAAACTGTGTGATCTACATTACTGTTAAAGCTTTCTAGAAGCCTGCTTAGGCTAACTGAAAGGAACAGTTTGATGGTTGTGGCAGGCAAGGGTCTGGCATTCCTTGACAAGCAATATCGAAATCGACAAGCACTTCCGAGAATGGAAAGTTCTCGCTCAGAAAATCTATATCAAACAAATCAACTTCTGCTTCGGAGCCAGATGAAGAAGTCGAAACAAAATCTCCAGAAGCAGGTGGGGATAAGTTCATTGTTGCTTCAGCGTCATCGAAGTTGAGACGTCCTTTCACATGATCTCTTTTACTCGACATCTTTGCATTAGACTTGATTGGGGAGAAAGAAGAAACCATATGGCTCCTTTCCACAGTGTAAGAAGGATTTTGCTTGTGAGGACTGACTGTGATTCTTATTAGAGCCCAAAAGAAGGAGCCCAATGCAATCTTCAGAAGCCCAAAGAAGTGACAACAAGTTCAAGTGTTTAGGGTTCTAGAGTTTCATATAAATATGACTGTTATGAGAATGTGTTTTGTAACCTTGCTGCTCATAGAAGCAGCCTCCATTTAAACACTTTATGAAATCAAACCTTTGTTTTAGTTCTTGAAGACAAACACAAAGCTTCTCTCTTTCTTTATATCTTTGCACAATAAAGCTCTTTGAGCTATGTCTTTATCTCTTTAGTTTGTGTCTCAATAAGTTCTTCTAAGACACAAATCTTTCTTATTCTCAAATGTTATCATGGTATCAGAGCTTCAGTCGGTTCTCATGGGTTATCCTATCATCTTCTAGCTTCTGCACACTCTGTCTAGCCATCCCAACTTTCCACCAAACTCTATTAAAAAAAAAAAAGAAAAAAGAAGGAGTTCAAGGTCGAAGCTTTCATCAGATCAGAGTCTCCTATTCATGTTGAAGTCCGAGACAAGACCAGACTGGTTCCTTGTTTGAAGAAACGTCATGTTGTCACCAGATGCGAGCTGCCTCTTGTCTTTGTTCCTGCAACGGACGAATACACTTGCAACAAGATGTTCTCGTTGAAGTTTCAGACAGGTCTCAAACTAGTTAGAGAAGAATGAAGACTTATTCAGCTTCCTCACCACTTATTCACGGTATTATCTCTGTTTCTTTTCTTGAGACAGAACAGTGGATGAGAAAATATATATGTCGTGTGCTGGATTGAGTTGATGCTGGTTTAGATTCTGGTTAAGATAGGTTTGGAACAGACAAGTTGAAAGAGATAGGCTTGTTTGGATTTGTTATGTGTGGAGTTGGATGCAAGTCTCTGTCTTTAATACTAATGCACACAAGGTGCTCGGTGAAATACCAATGAGACAGTCAGATTGTTTAGTGGCAGAGTTTTTTGGTAGTATACTGATGGGAAGCAGAGATTGAGTATAGTTTTATTGGTAGGTATGGAAAGAGAGTTTTTCATGAGACACATTAGAAGAATGAAACAGGTAAAGTAAACCTAGATTCATAGTGAGACAAATAGGCCATAATTATACCTCTGAGTGAGATCAACTAAGCTCTCCAAGTTCAAGAGAAACCTCTGAGTGAAGCCATGTGATACTCTCCAAGTATAGGTCTGAATAGATCTCACACTAATGTTTGTCTACAATGGTGAGTAGAGCCATTTGCCAACACCTCAAGCATCCTACTTCATCTACTTATGCTCATCTCAAGCCATCTCCATCTGTGCTTTCAAACTCAGCGTAGCTGCTCTATCCACGCTAAGTTTGCGGGGGAGTATTAGAGCCCAAAAGAAGGAGCCCAATGCAATCTTCAGAAGCCCAAAGAAGTGACAACAAGTTCAAGTGTTTAGGGTTCTAGAGTTTCATATAAATATGACTGTTATGAGAATGTGTTTTGTAACCTTGCTGCTCATAGAAGCAGCCTCCATTTAAACACTTTATGAAATCAAACCTTTGTTTTAGTTCTTGAAGACAAACACAAAGCTTCTCTCTTTCTTTATATCTTTGCACAATAAAGCTCTTTGAGCTATGTCTTTATCTCTTTAGTTTGTGTCTCAATAAGTTCTTCTAAGACACAAATCTTTCTTATTCTCAAATGTTATCAATTCTCTCCTTAGTGACGATTGTGCAGTTTGTAGGAGTGATAGATACATCACTCTGAGGAGATACTTGACTTTGTGGTGTACTCAGACAAGATGGATTGGTCGGAGGTGACAAGTCTGAACTGTCAAACAAACACTTTGCCACACTTGATGTGATAACAGATGACTCATTAGCTACATTGTTATCCACCTTAGCAGCTCGTGGTATCTTTTTTCTTCCTGTAATAAAGACACAACACGACGTTTAAGGACAAGCAATGGAGACTTAAAAAAAAAATCAGCATTCAAATGAAAAGAACAAGACTTTGCAGTAGACCGACCTTTATTAGAATCTGTAGGAGCAGCTTCTAGAGAAACCTCAGGACTCTTTCGCTTTTTGGTAATAGATTGACTAGAGGGAGCTGTGAAATTCCCAACTCTTTTGTTTCCTGGCAATGATGCTGACATAAGGTTAGGCGTGTTATGCCCTGAGCCGCCTGAAAATAAGAAATATATCATTTTCCATTAGAAAAAATATAAAATCAGGATACAACAAGCAAGATCAGGTTATTTTATATAATTTCTTTGGATACAAATGAACCAAGTGTGAGACTTTGGCACAATAAAGAAGAAACCTTACTTGTACATAAATTGCAAAACCATAACGGATACTAACAAAACAATCAGCTCAAGCAGCTTCAGTCTCTAAACCAGACCGTGTGGCAGTAGTATAGTACCTGAAGGAGAGACGCTGATGTTGTTTGGTTGAGAAGTAGAGGCAACCATTTGAGTAGCCGCGTGAGCTGCCGTCGTAATCGCTGGAGGTGGAAGAGCAGATGCGGTGGAGTTGTAAGCGTTCATGACATTTTGCATCCCATGTAATAGATTCTGAACACGAGTCTTCTCTTGATCCACAGTGACTTTGTGCTCCTTGAGGCTGATGTAATCATTCAAGATATCACCCAGTGGTATCAAACTGCACGGAGCCTAATAAACAGAGAGAATCTTATAAGAAAACCATTAAGAATCAAAAATATAAAAAAAAATGAAAATTTTCAGATGAGTATTATTATTTTACTTCACGGAGTGGAGATTTGGAGATGAGAGAAGAAGCTTCGGATCTGAAGATGGATCGCGTCTCTAAGAAACGATTGTCGCAAAGGTATCGATCCACGAGGAAGGCGACTTGCACTGGAGTCACTTTACCCTTGCCTACTACACGCTCTGAGCTCTTGGATCTGTTCGACCTCGCCATTTTTCTCCGATTTAATCTTCGAAGTGAAGCGATTTAGCAAAGAGAACAAAACAAAACGGGAGTGGAGATAATCTGGAATTAATATATATATAGAGAGAGAGAAGAGAAGAGACGATGAGATTATAAGAAGAAGTAAACGAAGGAGCGGGAGGGGAGCGGGAACATTTTCGAGCGCCACTGGTTACGTTGGTTTAATTTCGCATTTTTGCGTCTGGTTCTCGCGGTAAAAATCCGATTTTTTTTTGTCCTAAGGGTCAAAATTAGAGTACTGAACCGTCCGGTTTACTAATCGGGCCGGTTTGTCTACACAAATAAATCCTAGTGGTTTCTATATGGATATCGTTGGATTAATAATGTCAAGCTGTCTACGAATATGATAAAATAACGTTTGTTTTCTCAATGGCAGATTGTGATTTCATTAGCTATACATCTAGAATTGGTGTATATTATTTTTATTGTTTTCCACTGAATGATGCTTATATTTTTAATTTCGAATTGTTTTTTTATATTTTTTTTATTGTGAATTGGTATTTTATAAAGCCTATTATTTTGAGTGATAAATGTATAATTTTGAAATGTTAGCGGTTTAATTATGTGAATTATGAAGGTAATAATAGTCATGTGAACATTAATAGGGCCTAATAAATGTATAATTATGATATGTTAACGGTTTAATAGTCCCATTTACAGCATCACAGCTCGTTTCTGCTCAATATTATTCACCATTACATTGACTGATATATTTTTCATCCGTATACACAGTATTCACCATCACAATGTTTATGAATGTGTGGTTTCTAAAACAATATTCATTGGTTCGCCTTATCATTTGTGTAAAAATTTCTGACATTGGACATCTAGTTAACCCATAGTTATCTTAATGTGTTTTTTTCTAAGTTCAAAAAAAAGTTCATCAATAATCCCAAAGTTATCTTAATGTATCATGAACAGATCAACTGAATATCAGATCTCAGCGTTTCTGTTAGTATCTGCAACTCCTATTTTGGAGATTTTAAGATAGATAACGCAGTTTTTCAATTAACATCATCGATCTGATTCTAACATCAACCAAAAGCTATCACCATTACATGTTTATCAAAAAAAGCAAAAGCTGGATCTCGGTTCTTTTTATTGTTTCTTCAAACTCCTTGAAGGAGATTTGCAGATAGATAACGCAGTTTAATAAACTAATATATCATCGATCCAATCCGTAAATGAATATCAAAATCAAGATTTGAGAAGAGGACAGGAGAATCTCAGAATCGAAAACCCCATTTTTATCTTCACTAGCAATCAAAGTGCAAGGATAACAATTTTTCATGGAATTCATCACCGATTGCTCCACGACGCTCGAACTAGAAAAGAATCAAAACAAGCCTCTAGAAAAAATCTATCTAAACGAATCTTAACCATCAGTCAAGGCTTGGAGAAATATTTATACATGGCGCCGACAAGAAAACAAGACAAAACCTACTTCTCTGTTTGGTAACGAATATATCTTAATCGATAGTACGGACAGGGCTAAAACCTTTGATACTCTTAACTGCGTGCCGTTTTACCTAACATACGTTCTGTTCTGAAACACCCGAGCATGGGCCTTACTAAACGATCATGGGCCTTTGTACCAATGGAAGTAACTCTCTGAACCACCACACAAAACAGAAACGTGTCAAAACTGCTTCTGTCTAAATCTTGGCCACCATGCAAATACTAACAATGACGCGTCGTCGTTACAAACTTCTCGATGTTTCCAAACATTCCATTTGAGTTTATCCATATCTTCGTTATATACACAACCTTATCAAATGCTAACCACACATTTGCGTTTCGCAACCGCAAGAACCAAACTGATAAATAACAAAACCTGTAGGAAACCTTTTCTTGGCAAAGCTTACATAATGGGAATGGTTTTTGGCAAAATCTCCGTGGAGACACCCAAATACACCGTGGTCAAATCCTGCGACGGTTACGAGATCCGTGAGTATCCACCCGCCGTTGCGGCCGAGATCACTTACGATCCTTCTGAGTTCAAAGACAACAGAGACGGGGGGTTCACGGTCTTGGCCAAGTACATAGGCGTGTTCGGCAAACCGGAGAACCAGAAGCCTGAGAAGATCGCCATGACAGCTCCGGTGATCACCAAGGAAGGGGAGAAGATCGCCATGACAGCTCCGGTTGTGACCAAGGAAGAAGGTAGTGAGAAGAAGACGGTGACGATGCAGTTTCTGTTGCCGGAAGTGTACAAGAAGGCGGAGGACGCGCCGCGTCCGACTGATGAGAGGGTGGTGATTAAGGAGGAAGGAGGGAGGAAGTACGGCGTGGTCACGTTCAGTGGAACCGCGGCGGAGAGTGTGGTGAGTGAGAAGGTTAAGAAGCTGAGGAGTGATCTCGAGAGAGATGGGTTTAAGATCACCGGAGATTATGTCCTTGCTAGGTATAATCCTCCTTGGACGTTACCTCCTTTCAAGACCAACGAAGTCATGATCCCTGTTGAATGAAGAAACTCTATCCAAAGTCTTTTCAGAACAATAATGTATACAGGTTTTGAATTTTAATGAATTAACGACAAAGTACTTGTTCCGACAAGGGTTAACAAAAAAAAAAAAAGAAGAAGAGAAGTGTGTTTGGGTTGAATTATTAGAATCTAATTTTATTTTGTTATTAACCGGAGAAGAGCTTAAAAACGATGACGATTAAGTTGAAGAGCATGAGAGGAAGCCTCATGTAGTGGCAGGCGTGGATGAGACCAACGATTTGGCCTTTGAGGGAGTTTCTTTTGCCTGTTTGGTGAAGCTCTGTGAGTGTCCATCCTCTTGGAGCTAAGAAACGGTCTTCGTTGAGGATAGCTAGTGCGTTTGCGAATAGCAACAACCCTTCCATCAGTGTCCAGAACCCCATGATGTATTTCTCTGTAATACACAACACCAAATGGTTGAGAAAGATCAAGAATCATGGGGGTAAAGAGAGAGAGATAATCTCTTCAACAAGCAACATAATCACCTAGAGAGAGCTCCAAATTCAATCAATCTGTTGCATTTTAGATCATACAGATTACATTTTTTCAATCATACATAAATTGACTCAGATTCAATCTTAACTATACTAATCTCTCAATTTAAAGGATTTCTAGTTAAATTCGAGCTAACTCATCGATTGATTGATCTACCCGTAACCTCAGATCCCAAGACTAGAGATTTCAAAGCAAAGATCGACGTTTCCACCACGAAAACTAAGAGAGAGAGAGAGATACTTACATGTGTGTTGAAATCCACGGCGTCGAGAATCGAATTGAAGCGAGATTGATTGAAAGGTTATAGATCACCAAACCTGCAAATATGATTAAAAACCAGTACCGGTTTTTTCGAGGGTTGACCCGACTAGAAGATGTTCGGGTCAGGACCCGATTTATGACTCTGTTTAGCATTTTGTATTTTAATAATTGTATGATCAATAAGTAACTAACAAATCAGAGTGGCGCAGCGGAAGCGTGGTGGGCCCATAACCCACAGGTCCCAGGATCGAAACCTGGCTCTGATAATTTGTTTTACTTTTTTCAAATATCCCGAAAACCCTGACAAACTAAAAAAAGGTTGTTTCTTCTTCTTCCTCCACTCTCCAGTTTCAATTTCAAACATTGACATGGAGACGGACCAAATCTACAAGCTCGATGTCGGAAATCTTCTCGCTTTCAATCCAAGTCACCGCTTCCCTCCTCCTCCTACTTCAAGGTTCGTATTTATCTTCTTGTAGCTCTTGTTAAACTCTTCCTTTTCCAGTTTAATGATTGTTTTGTATCTTGATTTAATAGATTTTATGTTCTTATTTGATTGAAAAACTTCAATTTGCTGAATTAAGAGAGCAAAGTAGGCAGTTTTATTGTAAAGCTTGTTTCTCTTTTTTGCTCTGTTACAATCTTCTGTAATTAGGGAACAGTGCTGAGTTACTTGTTTAATGTTGTTTTATGTAAGATAGGGAGGAGCTTGTGAAGGGAGGGAACAAAACTAGTTCAGGCAATAGCTGATACTCTTTTCAACTTATCTTCTACTGAGACTAGTGATGGTCCCCTTGTCCAGTTGCCTCCTCCTTCCACCAAACTTCCTAGACAGAAACATGTAACCTCCTCTCTCTCTCTCTTGCGTTTTGCTTGTCACTTCATATTTTGAATGTACTACTATAATCATATCCTAACGTTCTCCTCTCTTTCTCTCTCTCCTAGCTTCCAAGGCCTAAGCCTCCTACAAAGTGGGAAGAGTTTGCTCTCAAGAAAGGTAAAAGCTGATTTAGAGAGTTTACTTTTTGTGGATTTCAAGTTTTATTCTATTCAGATTTAATGGGTTAACAACCTCTTTGTTCTACAGTTTGATGATAAATTTGTTTTTGGTTCTGTTTCTTAGGTATACAGAAGCGCAAGAAGGACAAGATTGTATACGACGAAACAACTGATAAGTTTAAGCGTCGCCATGGTTACGACCGTGTTAACGATGATAACGATATCCCCATTATTGAAGCAAAGGCATTAGATGGTAAGTCCTGCGCTAAAAAAAGAACAATTTCTTATCTTTTGCTTTAGATTATGTTGTTAGTTTCTTGATGAAACCAAGTTCGCTTAACTGCAGAACCAGGAGAAGACCCTTTTGCCAAGAGACTAGATGATAAAAAGAAGAGAGTTGGAAAGCAAGAAAAGAATCGATTACAGAACTTGAAGACTGCTGCAAAAGCTGGTGCTTTACCGAGGTAATATTAACAACTTCTTTTATTGGTTAGTAAGCATCATACAACATGTTACATGGTTTTGATAACTAGATATCAAAAATGGTTTTACTTGCAGCCATGTCCAACTTGCTGTAACTGCATCGCCCATATCAGGCACCAAAACTCAGCCACAGAAAATTGGAAAGGATGCACTTGGTGATGTAGCAGGTTTAGCTGCTACATCAACCGCTAGTGGTGGTAAATTCGATAAAAAAAATTGCCTGGTGAAAAACCTCCTAAGAAGCAAGGCAAACACCACAAGGTTAGTCATCACTCATCAGTCATCTTCACCTTCCCTTTTAGTCAATTTGTATTTTCTAATTTGTGGGGATTTTTTTGCAGTATTTACCGGTTGTACCAAGGTACGGAATGGTTGACGAAGAAAAAGAACAGACTAATAAAGTACTTGGCAAGTTATTATCTAAGCATTCACATGAGATCCTCAATGTTGGAAAGGTATAATCGAAAAAACTTCTCATCTCTCTCTCTCTCTGGTTTTGGTCTCTTGCCTCTGATATTATTTGTATATGTGAGTTAGGCGATAAACATGTACAACGACAAGAAGGAGAAGAAGAAGTCAGGGAGATCAGATAAGTTGAAAGCTAAGAAAGATATTACCAAGAAGAAGCCTTATGCCAACAAAGCCAAGTGAAGAGACTCCCACCTTGTTTTATTTACTGCTCTCCCTATCTCATAACAAGATGTTACAAGATTTTATTTCGTATACCAGAACACAATTTAGAACTATAAGTTTGTAGAAAGCAATCTATCTTGTAGGCATTTGGATTCTGTTAGTTTGGTCTTTTCGAGTTGGTTAGTTTGGAATTCATTTAGTTTGGTTTGCCTGTAAATTGAACCGGAAAAATTGGTTTGATTTCCGGTTAGTTTAGTTTCAAAATTTATACTGAATTTAACCAAAATTTTTGAATTGATTAAATTCCGGTTTAAAAGGTCGTCGAAAGGATCTTGGAGACCCACCACTAGTTAAATATTTTTTTAAATTAGGTTAAGTTTAGTTAGTTTGATTTGAATTTTTATATTAGTTTGGTAAAGAAAAATATTTTAAAAGAAAATGTGGACTAACGGTTTACTGAACCGAAGATTATTTTTCTTTAATTGCTGAATTGAACCGAGAACCAAACCAGAAGCCTACTCTTGTTACAAAAAGGTTCCAGTGAGAGGAGAATTAATACGGACAAGTCCCGTTGATGTCCTCTTGTTCTTCACTTTTTCACTTCTTAGGATTAGTTAAGACTATCATCATGTACACATTTTCAAACTATCATATATATGTATAAACCACACATTGCATTGCATGCTAATGATGCTATGTTTTGTGTACATGCAATCTCTTTCCTTATTCCGTGTTTCTTACATTCAAAGTAGAGAAGTTCAAAAGACCAACTCTGTGTGTTTTCAAACTTTTAACCACTCAAGACAAGGACACAACCCCCAGCAGAACCTAGCTGGGTAATAATCTTTCATGTAAATCTCTTTACCAAAACCGATAATGTAAAAGTTGAAGGCTTTCCCACGATCTTCCATCGTGACGCGTGTCACAGGCACAACAGATATGGCGTGCCTCTCGCAGACAACATTCGCCGTTGGTGGAACTTCAGCTCTCAACGAGATGACTTCTGAGGAGAACTTGTTTAGGAAGTATGAGTCTGCAAAGTAAGCTGGTGTGCACTGGTAAGCTTGTGTGTTGCAAAGCTGAACACCTTCTGCTCTGTGAAACACTTCTTCTGGTACAGAGCCAGCTCCTCTCGTTGCACTCACCTTTCGCTTTGACAGTGTCTTCCTGTCGAAACGCAAAAATAAAAATCAAGTCTTTTAGTAGGCTTGGGCAAAAAATAACCAGAACTGGAAAAGAAATACTAAAACCGTGGAATAACCGAACAGTTCCTATATTTCTATATCTAAAATAACTGCACCGAAAACCGAACCAATATCTAAAGATATTTTTAACATACCTAAATATATATTAAAAAGCTATTATCAGTATCCAAAAGTATTTGAATACTTTAATCCTAAATATCTAAAATAATCCAAATTATTCTATCCGAATCATCCTAATTACTCAATATTTTATCCGACGTACCCAATATTTTACCAAATTACCCGAAATAACCGAACCGAACAAACGGAAACCAATTTTTTCCGGGTATTAGACCCAAACTACCCAACTAAAACCCGAACCAATACCCGAAATGCCTATGTTTATCTTTTAGTTTGCCACTCAGACCAAATTTCATTTACTGATAAAAGACCTTACCATTTTACAACTGCAATGCTGCTTGTCAGAAGAGAGCCAGAACCGTCACAAGTCTCGCATTTGACTAACCCACGAGATTGGCAATTCGGACAAGGAAGCTTTCCCCCACCATTACATTCTCCACATCTGTGAGAAAAAAAAAAGAAGGTTTACAGTTTGCATATGCACTCATCAGACAGACTGAAAGTTTCGAGTTCTTGAAATGAGACTTTACATTGAGTCAGATCCATCTTTATGAGCAATCAAACCTCTTCCATAACACTTAGAACACTTCATCACCTGATTCTCCTTGTAAAACCCAGGCTCTCCATCAGCATTACACGTTGGACACACTACTTCTCCTCTTCCTCCGCAACCTATTAATCAAAATCCCCTCTTCAGCATCATCCTAACAATCACTAAAGACATAAGAAAGAGTCTTACCAGTGCACTTGTCAACAGTCTCAGAATGAGGAACCGGGACTCGAGTCTCTTTGTAAGGAACAAAGAGAGTTGGAAACTGCGACCTCAGGTCTATTTGCCATAACTCAGGAGCAGATCCATGTTTGAAGTTCCCACCGTTGAAAGGCACTGTCTGTGTTAAAGCTTCCCTCTCTTCGATAAAAGTGTCGAGAGTTCCCACATAGACATTGCAGTCTTCAACCGCACGGATCTTCCACGTGCGAGCTGGACGGCTTCCCCAACAGCAACGGTGGCCGATGTGATCAATAAGCAGCTCTCTTATCTCAATCTCATCAAGCACCTGCCTGAGATAAATGTAAAAGGTTTAATCTTTGAATCCTAACAAGAGCAATGAGACTAAAAGTATAAACCTTTGTACCTTTGCAGTTCATGACCTGCTCCAGACGCACTCGGGTAGCCAATAGCTTCCGCTGTGAAACAGAGCCGACAAAAAGGATGAAACTTTCACACTTTTAAGGGTCAAAGTCGGAGAGACTTACGAGTGGGCAACGAGACGGGGGTGGTTAGAACGGGAGGGTAGAGAGGCGGAGGATCGGAAACAGCGGAAGCGGAACGGACTTCCTCGACGGTGACGCCAGCTCCGGCGAAAGAGACGTTGTTACGAGCAGAGGAGATGTTTCTCTGAAGGTATTGGTATGAATCCCATCTCTCAGATTCCTTAGTTTTATCTGATCCAATAATAAATGATGAGAGGATTCAAAAACAGAGGAGGAGAAAGTTTGGTTCTTTATTGAATTGAATTACCTGAAAGCAGAGGCTTCTCCATTGATCACGAGTCTCTCTCTTTGTGCTTATCAGAAACCGATAGAAGAGAAGAAAGAAAGATTTTTTTTTTTTTCTTAGAGAGTAAGGAAACGCCAAAGTCAATTCCGATCCTATTATTTTTTGTTACTTTCTTTCTCGTGATCATTACACGAAACAGGGACGGAAGAGATTTACTTGTCGGGTTGAGTCTGGTCGGATCCGGATAAGATCGGGTCATTAAGTTTGTTTCCGTGTGAAACGGTTGAAGATTTCACCCACCTCTGATTTTGCAAGTACGTGTATCAGAGAATGATTATTGCACTTGCCACTTATGTATGGTCAATGACTGAACGTCTTTAAGAGTTTATTACCAAGACAAGCAAAGAGTTTTAACACGTTCACATGGATGTATGCAGCTCCAAGAGGAATCACATGGGTTGATGGGTGCGTATCAACAATTAAAACATGTTATTATTCAATTCAAACAATTTATAAAAACCAATACTAGTATTTGTAACCTCTGCAGTAACTATGTTCATCTCCTTTTCCCATAGTACAAAATTTAATGTGATAGTTATGTAGTATTTTGGATGCATTTTAGAGCAAGGTCATTGGTGGAGATTTTAATAGATTTAGGAGAATAATTGAAAAAGTGGACAGAAACAAGAAACGGGTTCTCCGAGGAAATCTCGCTAACCATGTTGTGCCAGATTTTAAGTGGCTTGGCTTGATTTTCAAATAACATTAAAATAAAATTAATCTATTGTCAAGAACCTCATTTCGAGGATGTATGCGTAAAAAAACTAATATCATCATCATCAAACCATAGATAATTAGTCAGTCATAAACACGATCTATTAAACTAATATGAAACCATAATACAAGATTAGTATAAATAGAGAAACAAATAAGGTTTGACAGAGTGTGAAGTTTCACTACCGACATCCACTCGCTTCCACATTTGAAATTTTTATTCACCTTCTCTCTCTCTCCCACTCACGCTTTTGCAAAGTTTCAATCTTTCATGGCGTATTCTCTCTCACAATCACTTCTCGTGTGAAATCTATCTCCTCTTAAAGATCTATCACTACTCTCCCTTCTTCTTATTCCTCCTCTCTCCAAACCATGGCTGTCTCAGTTCCATTGTCGTTTCAGTTTCTACTGTCTCTTCTCTTAACTAGAGCCGTTCTTTCGTCTTCCGAGTACTTAATCGGCGTGGGAAGCTATGACATCACCGGTCCAGCCGCTGACGTCAACATGATGGGATACGCTAACTCCGAGCAAATCGCCTCAGGGATCCATTTCCGTCTGCGAGCTCGTGCCTTCATCGTCGCTGAGCCTCAAGGTAACCGCGTCGCGTTTGTGAATCTTGACGCGTGTATGGCGTCTCAGATCGTTACCATCAAAGTTCTTGAGCGACTCAAGGCAAGGTAACGACCAATAAGCATAGTGTTTAGTAGAGTTTGAATCTACGAGAATGTTGTAATAATGTTACAAAGTCTTGTTCGTTTGTAGATATGGTGATCTTTACACAGAGAAGAACGTAGCAATAAGTGGGATCCACACTCATGCTGGACCAGGAGGGTATCTTCAGTACGTCACTTACATTGTCACGTCCCTTGGATTCGTTCGTCAGTCTTTTGACGTTCTTGTTGATGGCATTGAGCAAGCCATCATGCAAGCTCACCAAAGTCTACGTCCTGGTTCTGTTTTTGTCAACAAAGGTACTTTCTTTGTCTTATAGTGTTCTAAAAATTGGTATAGTGGCTTGTAACAATCTGCCTAGTTGACAAATCGAATCTAAACGAAACTATTTTTCTAAAACATTTTTTTTTTTTAAATCGGTCTTGACATTAAAAAAAATCGATCTAGACATTTAAAAAGTCTGTTCCGCCTAATCAATAATCTCATATAAACCGCTTAACTACCGCATAGCGATTTTTTTTTAAAATTGGCTTCTTTAATGTGCTTTCAGACAAAGTTCTTGCTTTAGTTAAATCACTTTATGTGTGTGTGTGAATATTAGGGGACCTTTTGGATGCTGGTGTGAACCGAAGTCCTAGTTCTTATCTGAACAACCCTGCAGCTGAGAGGAGTAAATATAAGTACAACGTCGACAAAGAAATGACGCTTCTCAAGTTTGTCGATTCAAAGTTGGGACCTATTGGTAGCTTTAACTGGTTTGCTACTCATGGGACTTCCATGAGCAGGACTAACTCTTTGATTAGTGGAGATAACAAAGGCGCAGCAGCGCGTTTCATGGAGGACTGGTTCCAGAGTGGACAGAAGATCCCTAGACGAGTATCAACCATTGTCTCTGATCTGAGCCAAAACCGTGAGTCTTTGAGTTACTTACCTAATGTATTCTATGACAAGACTGATAAGGATGAATATTATGTTTTGTTTTCTACTTTCAGACAGCAGGCTTTTGGACATTGCAGCTTCTTATAAGTCATCTAGAGGACAGACTCTTGATGCTAAAGTCCGAGTAAGAAAGGCGTCATTCGTCTCCGCCTTCTGTCAATCAAACTGTGGTGATGTCAGTCCAAATGTTCTTGGTACGTTTTGCATCGACACTGGACTGCCTTGTGACTTCAATCACAGTACATGCAACGGAAAGAACGAGCTGTGCTATGGCCGTGGTCCTGGGTACCCTGATGAGTTTGAGAGTACACGTATCATTGGAGAAAGGCAGTTCAAAATGGCGGTGGGACTATTCAACAAAGCTACTGAGAAGTTAGAGGGGAAGATTGGTTACCAACATGAGTATGTAGATTTCTCAAACCTTGAAGTCACGGTTCCTAAAGCAGGTGGTGGTTCAGAGACGGTGAAGACATGTCCAGCTGCAATGGGGTTTGGTTTTGCTGCTGGAACAACTGATGGTCCTGGCGCTTTTGATTTCAAACAAGGAGATGATAAGGTAACTAATAAGCTTCTTAACTCTGAATCTTTCTTTCTCTAACTAAAAATTCTCTTTTCGTTAAAGGGTAAAGCGTTTTGGAGATTAGTGAGGAACGTGTTAACAACTCCTGGTCCGGACCAGATTCAATGTCAGAAACCAAAACCTATTTTACTTGACACTGGTGAGATGAAGACACCATATGACTGGGCGGTGAGTGGCTATATTCTATGTTTTATGTAATAAGCATTTGAAATCAGGCCGTCTCAAATTATTGTCTTGTTCAAAAAATATTAATGATATATTAGTGGTATATCTAAAAATCTTAAGTTCTATATCATAATTTATGTATATATTTTTTTGAAAACTTTTTAATCGTTTTAATTTTTAGACTCGGACTCTATTAACCGTTCCATTTGCACATGCTATTAGACAGCCATGTTTGAAACTATAGACTATTGATGGTTTGTTACTTGCCTGAACCATGCAGCCTTCGATTCTTCCGGTTCAGATGTTTCGCATTGGTCAACATAAATAGTAATGATATATTAGTAGTATACATATCTAAAGATTTTAAAATGTATAAAAATCTTAATATTTTTTTATTTTTAGACTCAGACTTTGTTAGCTTAATTTGCACATGCTATTAGACCGTCATGTTTGAAACTATAGACTATTGATGGTTTGTTACATGCCTGAACCATGCAGCCTTCAATTCTTCCGGTTCAGATATTTCGCATTGGTCAACTAATCATCCTCAGTGTCCCTGGAGGTATGTCAGTGAGACTCTCTTTTGTTCTCATAATAAACCTTCTTTAGTCCCCTAATGAAGCTTATAATCGTATCACACAGAGTTCACCACAATGGCTGGAAGGCGTCTCCGTGATGCTGTGAAGTCATTTCTCATCTCTTTAGACAGCAAGCAGTTTGGCAACAACCTCCATGTGGTAATCGCAGGTCTCACCAACACGTATTCCCAGTACATTGCAACTTTCGAGGAGTACGAGGTTCAAAGATACGAGGGAGCTTCAACGCTATACGGCCCACACACACTCACCGCTTATATCCAAGAGTTCAAGAAACTAGCCACAGCTTTGGTCAACGGTCAAACACTCCCAAGTGGGCCCCAACCACCAGACCTTCTAGACAACCAGATCAGTTTACTTTCTCCTGTGGTCGTAGACTCCACTCCTATAGGAGTCAGCTTTGGTGATGTTAAATCCGACGTGCCTCCCAAGTCAACGTTCGTGAGAGGCCAACAAGTCAACGCAACGTTTTGGTCGGGATGTCCAAGAAACGACCTGATGACGGAAGGATCTTTCGCTGTTGTGGAGACGCTGCGTGGAGAGAAGTGGGTGCCAGTGTACGATGACGATGACTTCAGTGTGAAGTTTAAGTGGTCGAGACCGGGGAAGCTTAGCCCTGAGAGCCAAGCAACGGTTGAGTGGAGGATACCGGAGTCTGCGGTGGCTGGAGTTTATAGATTAAGACATTACGGAGCTTCTAAGTCGCTTGTTGGATCCATTACAAGCTTCTCTGGTTCTTCTAGCGCCTTTGTAGTTGTATGACATTTTACCTAACGTAACATATCAGTGCATGATTATATCATTTATAAAATAAAAAAAGTGATGAAAAGAAATTTCAAATCACAATAAGTTAACCACACTGGGTGGACTACTCGTATATGGACTACAACACTAAATTTGTGTGGCTAAACATATATGAGATGATGCTTCCATGAATTACACTTTCCCTTGAGGAATTAGTATGAGCCTCTTCGTAGTTTTAAAATACCCAAACTAAAAAAAAAAAAAAGCACAGTCTTAAGTAATATGAAGGAGAGCTTCATGCATCAAAACATAGCATCTAGAGAACATGCATCAAAACGTAGCAACTAGAGATTCTATTAAGCAAAAATCACCGACAATTACAACATCGGACCACTCGACTTTACCCCAAATCTCACCATCTTGACGTCTTTCCAATGCAATCTCCGCACACCAATGCTCTTCTATTCTACAAATCCTTTTCTGATACAAGAAAAGCAAGCTCCCACCGTAATTCACAACGCGTGGCCACCAAACTAAACTTTTGTTAGTGGGCAACAATGTTTTAACACCTTTCACCTCACTCCAACACCTAAGTTTTGTGTCATAGGCTTTTAACTTGTTGTAAAGACAATCATAGGAGTAGAACACATCATCAATGACACACACGCTCTTCCACTTGTTGAACTTCAGCATCCACTCCGTTTCCCATTTAGTTTCCTTGGTACCATCGTAAACAATGCTATTAACATAACCATCCGGTCCATTCAACACATGGCGTAGTTCGATGCGTGGCTTTGTCATCTCAGGCTCCCACGTTTGTGTCAACGTATTGAACACAGCCGTGACCTTGTTGTAATAATTAGTATATCCAAACACGTAGATCTTCCCATCCATCACGTGAGCGAGAGGAGTGCCAATCATGCGTTTAGGCATGGTTGGTAAGGGCTGCACCGTGTGATATCTGCAGTCTATGCTTAACGCATTCCGTTCACTACGGTCATAAAGGCTAAACCCACCGAACACATGTATCCTTGAACCGTCCACTACAAAGCTTGCTTCGTGAGGCATAGCAGGAAGCGACGAGACAAGGACCAAGCGGTGACCCCCGTCGGGTTTTCGGCGGAGATTATATACACGGGTTTCGGAATTCTCACCGAAGCTCTGGAGAATAACATACAGACAATGTTCATTGCAGCCCGACAAGGATCTTCTCGCCTTGTAAAGTTCAGGCGACGTAACAAGTGATCTGAAACGCCTGCAGACGGCAGAGATGGACGGATGAAAGCGTGTGGAGACACGCGCTATGATGTCAACTACAACTTCGTCTGGGAGTGACATGATCAGACATGTCGGCTCTGGCTTGGTCGGGGAAGACATCTCCAGATCAATCTCTGAGACAAGAAAAAAACACAAAACCCTAAGTGTATTAGGTCTTGCTAGGGATGAGCAAAATATCTATCTGAACTCCGATACCGAATTGAACCGAAACATATTAAATATCCGAATTAATCCATAATTTTAATATCCGAAAAATTAGAACCGATTCAAACCGTGATATTAATATAACTATAAGGTGGATATCTTCTGATATCCTAAATTATTTAGGATATCAGAAGATATCCACCTTATAGTTATATATTTAAATATATTAATTATTCAAAATATGCTAAAGTATCCAAATATTATCCCAAAAAGTAAAAAATAAATATTTAAAAATAACCTAAAGTACTCAAAACAAACACCTAAAATATCTACTTGTTATTCATCCAAATATCTCAATCAAACTAATTTCTATACTAACCTTTAGTCCTACGTTGTTCAAATTATAACCTTTACCCATTGACACATTAGGCGCCACAAGCCCTGCGTGGACGTTGTAACGATAGATGGTGCCGTCTTGGACAATGCATATCAGTATCTGATCATCAGACCAGGACACTCCAATAAGACGTCCAGGCGGAGCCACCTTGGAGAGAGGGTGGTCAATTGACCCATGTGAAACCTATAAATATTAAGTTTTATGTGCATCTACAATGTTGCTGCTGTGGTAAATTGGTTAAAATATCTAAGTTTGACCCACATGTCATGGGTTCAACTCTCATGTATGTTTTTTTTATCTATAATAATTGAATTATGACCTATGTGGAACATAGGTTTAGCTCCGCCACTGAGTCGTCCACCAGGGTGATTCCAAACAGTCTCAGAGAGGAGTACACCAGCTGAGTTAAAGATACAGAGCTTTCTTAGTGCAGATTCAGCATATAGTTGAACAATCTTGGAGTCATCTCGAATGACTGCAATTGGTCCACCGAACGACGCTCAAGCGACCTTGTTGCGGCTCAAGTCCACTGGTGTGTACTGAACCATTATTTTGACAAATAAATAAATAAAAAATGTAAGAAACAAAAAACTCCGCCGGTACTTGAACTCGGGTCTTTCGGATGAAAGCCGAATACGACGGATTGTTGAAACCTCCGAAGTTGGTGTCACAACAAGGTTACAACAAGTCCACTTTCATCCCACGTTGGAGGTTACAACAATCCGTCGTAATCTTTCATCCGAGAATCCCAGCTTCAGAGTTTTTTTGTTTTTCACATTTTTCGAAACACAACATTTTTTTATTTATTTACTAGGATCGGCCCGCCCTACGGGCGGGATATGCTTTACTTGTGATCTACTTTTTGTATGATTTTGTAATTTGTTTTTAGATTTGCATTTGAAAAAAATGTGTAGATAATGATTTTTTTCTTTTAGAAAATTTTAGGTGAGAGATTTATATGTGATAAGATATATTTTGCTTGTTTATAATAGTTGTTTCTGTCGTCTAAAAAAATAACTTTATAATATATGTTAATTAAATTTCATCTACTTAATTAAGTTATTTGATATATAATGTGTATTGAATTTGATGATAGTATATAAATATCTTTTATTTGTAATTCAATAAAAACATCAGAAGAGTGAAATTTTTTATAAAAAAAAAGCAAGATGAATTCATTTTTTAAAAGATGTTTTGTTTATGTTTATATAAGACACCGCCTGAGTTCACCACCTCGCTTCAGATTCTTGACCTCCCAGAAACGCAATAACCTACACTCAACCGTGGGAGGAACACCTGCCGGACTTTTATCATGGGGAGTCAACTGGAGAGTTGCATGTCATGGGAGGATCATAATTACAGGAACCACTAACGACATCTTTTATCGAGACCATTTGCTTGAGAAAAAGAAGAAGTAAATTTGGCCTACACTTCCTGTTTAGTTTCATCAACTTTTCTTTCCAATTTTCTTTATTTTTATTTTGTCTAGCTTATGTTTCGACTTCTTAAATCCAAACTCTTTTCGAAATATTATTATTTTTGTTTCTACTTTTCTTTTATTTTATTTTGTTTTAAATTACTAAATCCAGTCATCTCTTTGAGAACAATCTTTTGAACATGCTTGAATACTTGTCAACAATTTTTAAAAACTCATGTTCATTGAATTGGAAGATATTTTTTTGCCAAATCTTTAACAGTCTAATATTTTCATATTTATCAAGACGTTCGCTTCATCGTCAAAATTAATAACCAAATTTATATATATTGTACATAATTATATTTAAGTGTATATATCTACTAATGGAAAATTGCATCATGTGAACGTCCGAAATACAAAAGTATCAACAAATTCAGTACTCCAAATAAAGAGAAACTAATAAACATCATAACGTTATGAGTTATATTCATCAGTTTTTTATCTTTTACAATTTTACCTCAGGTAACCGTTCTCACTCAACGAATGATTAAGGGTATCCTCTCCATTTAAGTATCCAAGATATTTTTGCTCAAAAAAAAAGTATCCAAGATATAAAATAAACATCAAACATAATATAACAACCATCATTAAAATCCATAATATTAAATCAATAAGTCTCAACAATATTAAATCCATAAGTCTCAACGCAAAAGACATATAGCTAGCATCAATACAACCTAAATCCACTTGGGACTCAGCTTACTCATAAAAGTCTCATTTCAATACATTATGATTGGTCTTCCTCGTAGTCAACCACCAGCATACCAAATCTGCAATGATCAGATTGAAGGATTAGAGAATAGAGACTAAGATGAATAAAAAAAAAAAATCACCCCAAACGACATGGCGAATAACTATGTTTACATCACTTCATCGACAAACATTGAAAGAGCTCTAAGTAATTCAAATAACACAGCAATTATGTAATTCCACAGAAAATAAAAGACTAAACATATGAATATACCTATGCAAGTCTTAGCTTAGGATATGGTAGAAGCTGGTCTGCAGAGGATGGGAAAAGGAGGTTTTCCTCCAAAATCCATGGCCTTGGCTTGATACTCCATGAGAGGACCATCGGGATGCTTACAAATCGGTTGTATTCTAAGTAAGTAAACAACACACACAACCATCCTATATGTGAGTATAACAACAAAATTAAAACACACAAAATGCTTATATTTGAATTGATGAGTACTCTCACCTTCTCCTCGTTGAGCTTCTTAACACATAAGGAGACAATAGACTCCAAATATTCCCTTGTGGTCATGTCGATCCAAGGTTCTTCCAGATCAGTAAGGGGGAAGATGGACCTGAAGGGATCTTCTTCAAAAAAACCCTAAAAATGAAACAGATAAACTATTCAACTTTATAAAATTGGATAAACAAAGAAGGGTCATAACGTTACCCGATTCTTTCAGGCCTGGATCTTAAAGTCGCGGAACACTTTGTACTCCTCGTCATCGGAGAAGATTTTACGGTCCTCAGTTTCCTCTTCATCATCGCCGGGATAAAGAGAGTATGAGACTGAGATAAGAAGTACTTACATATTTATACAGATCCACACCGCCCATGAGATACGAACGGCGCAGCAAAGAGTCTGTAGTGGACGATTGAATTAAATTGGAATAAAGACGGATCCATAACTCCGGCCGTTTCAATCAAGAGAAAGGTATAGCAGACGTCATACATCGCCGCTGCAGAAAGAGAGGAACGAAAGGATTTCACGTGATTGAGCAATTAGGGTTAGAGGTCGCGTAATATCTATTGGGCCGCAGCGAACGATAGACATAGAGCGCAAGACGTAAGAAATAAGGAAAACCCAATACGATTCTCAGATAAATGAAACACATAGTTTCGTTCGCACGCGACACGTGTCGCGATGAGAGGCATCGACTTATCTAGCTGGCCGCTGACGTGGCGCGTCCTGGAGAGAGGAAACTCTCTTTTATATATAAAGATTTGATAAAATAATGGTCCAATACACACCACCGGCCTATAACCTACCCCCAACAAATCCACCGGAACATATCCAGAAAATTAAAATAAAAAAGGATAAATAACTTAAACCTCACACGGACCAGGCATCACGTGCACACGTGCCAAAGAACGAAGATCCAAACTTTATAGTGGTTTAACGACCCAACCGGATCACTTCTGGCAAATTGGTAATAATCCGAAGCTGTTGTGTTCTTCTCTTCCCTTCGTCCCAATCAAATCTGCATAAGAATTATCGACACAAAACTCCACGCGCTCTCTCACGCTCACACACTCGCCTACACTTGTTTCCTTCATCTAAAATCAACAACGATCTCCTCGATGCTCTCTCTCCCTTCCCCCTTCTGATTCCATCGTTCTTTGGATCTCTCTGGCTTCGTTGTCTCTTGTCCGTTTGAAGGTGAGTTTTTTCATTACCTGAGTTGGGTTTATGTTTTTTCTTGATAAAGTTTAGACCTTTAGGATTGGGAGAATGAGGGTAGTGAAAACGAATCTGACCCCATTTGATCTCTACAGGATTGAGATCTGTTTTTTGAGTAATTGAGATGGCTTCAATGTCTCATTCATCCATAGCATTGGGTGGAGCTTCCGCTTCTGCTTCGGATTACTTGCGTAGTTCGGCCAACGGTGTCACTGGCGTCTCATTAAGAGCCCTTGGGAGGAGAACAATGGTTACAGCTACTACAAGGAGTAGTAACAACCTCTACGTGACAGCTCGGCTCAAGAAAGGCAAGAAGTTCGATCACCCCTGGCCAGCTAACCCTGACCCCAACGTCAAAGGAGGAGTCTTGTCTTACCTCTCCGAGTTTAAACCTTTGGGGAATGCGCAAAAGCCTGTCACTTTGGATTTCGAGAGACCGCTTGTTGAACTCGAGAAGAAGATTGTAGATGTAAGAATCAATTACTAACAGTTGTTTTGGTTTTTCTCTTTTCTTTTAACATTGGTTTTTTGTTTTGTGTGTGATGCAGGTGAGGAAGATGGCGGAAGAAACCGGTTTGGACTTTACTGAGCAGATTATCACTTTGGAGACTAAGTATAGACAGGCGTTGAAAGATCTTTACACGCATCTTACTCCTATACAGCGTGTGAACATTGCTCGCCATCCCAACCGTCCTACTTTCCTTGATCATATACATAACATCACTGACAAGGTCTGGCTCTCTTATTACCATGGTCTTAACCAAAACGATTTTTTTAAAATCCGATTTATAAGACTCAAATCGATTCGGTTTAAATCATTCTAAATTACTTTGTTTATTTTGTTTTGTATATCTGATTTTAATAGTTCATAAAAAATAATTTTATAATTAAACTCAAAACTAAAATATCTTATAGAAATGTAAAATATATTAAAAATAAAATCAATAAGCCTCAAATAATCCGCCTAGTGGCTAGTCTTCTGCCGCCTAGCTAATTTTTTGAACATTGCTTATTACTATGCTATTTTTTGTCATATAAAGTTTATGTAAGTTAATGATTGAGAGACCCTACTCTTGTTTTCAGTTTATGGAGCTTCATGGAGACCGGGCGGGTTATGATGACCCTGCAATTGTGACTGGTATTGGAACCATAGATGGCAAAAGATATATGTTCATCGGTCACCAGAAAGGTAGAAACACCAAAGAGAATATAATGCGTAACTTTGGGATGCCTACTCCTCATGGGTAAGAGAAGTTACCTGGTTTGTTGTTAAATAGAGTTGTTAAGAGTCAGTCAACAACACTCTGATCAAATCTTCTGTAATGCCAAAAAAAAAAAACAGTTACAGGAAGGCACTGCGGATGATGTATTACGCAGACCATCACGGTTTCCCCATTGTTACATTCATTGACACTCCTGGCGCCTATGCAGACCTTAAATCAGAGGAAAAAGGACAGGTACATGAAATGTCTTTTTTTTTATGTTTTGAGGTGTATTGGTTTATCTCCAGCACAACATCTTATGCTTCTCTGTATAATAGGGTGAAGCGATTGCCAACAATCTAAGGACGATGTTTGGTCTGAAAGTGCCAATTCTTTCTATTGTCATTGGCGAAGGTGGTTCTGGTGGTGCCTTAGCCATTGGCTGTGCTAATAAAATGTTGATGCTCGAAAACGCAGTTTTCTATGTTGCCAGGTAAAATGTAGATATGGTGATATGATATTATTATTACAGGTTGATTGAGTCTGTCTGGTTGTTTTGGCTTTCATAGTCCAGAGGCCTGTGCAGCGATCTTGTGGCAGACTTCCAAGGCTGCTCCTGAGGTCTGTACACTCTTCTGCTTCTCGTTTCTTGTAATATTTGATGTTACATTTGGATAAATCTCTTTGTACACAGGCTGCTGAAAAGCTTAGGATTACCTCCAAGGAGCTGGTCAATCTTAATGTAGCCGATGGAATCATACCTGTAAGTAACTAAACCTATCTCTTGCATCTATTTTCTTGATTTGGATCAGTGAGTTACTCTCTCTTACTTGTTGTACAGGAACCTCTTGGTGGAGCCCATGCTGATCCTTCATGGACATCGCAGCAGATAAAGATTGCTATCAATGAAAACATGAATGTAAGCATAGTTTACTTGCCTCACACGCTTAACAGAACAGTTTCTAACCTTTTGGTTTTGTGCTTCTTCAGGAATTTGGGAAAATGAGTGGGGAGGAGCTGCTGAAGCACAGGATGGCTAAGTACCGAAAGATCGGAGTGTTCATTGAGGGTGAACCAGTGGAGCCTGAGAAGAAAATCAACATGAAGAGGAGAGACGCTGTGGCCTCCACCAGCCGGAACCTAGAGGGCGAGGTTGAGAAGCTGAGGGAGCAGATTCTGAAAGCCAAGGAAGCCTCTCCAGAGTCTGAGGTGGAGCTTTCGAGTGAAGTTCTTAACGAGATGATTGAGAAACTTAAATCGGATATCGACGAAGAGTACACTAAAGCCGCAAAGGCAATGGGGTTGGAGGAGAGGCTAGCCGCGACGCGGGAGGAGTTCTCCAAAGCCAATGCGGAGGAGCATCTTATGCACCCGGTGCTCATCGAGAGAATCGAGAAGCTTAAAGAAGAATTCAATGCACGTTTGAGCGAAGCTCCTAACTACGAGAGTGTAAAAGCTAAGCTGGACATGTTGAAAGACTTCTCCAGAGCCAAGGCGGCCTCAGAAGCCGCTTCGGTTAAAAAGGAGATCAATAAAAGGTTTCAGGAAGCTGTGGAGCGTCCTGAGGTCAGAGAGAAGGTTGAAGCGGTTAAAGCCGAGGTTGCTAGCTCAGGGGCGTCTTCTTTTGAAGAGTTGAGCGATGAGCTGAAAGAGAAAGTTTTGAAGACGAAGAGGGAGGTTGAAGCAGAGATGGCTGTTGTGTTGAAGTCAATGGGTCTGGAGCTGGAGGCTGTGAAACCGAATCTGAAGGAGGTAGTAGCTGAGTCTCCTAACGAAAACATTCAAGAGAAGCTTGAGAAGCTGAACCGAGAGATCAACGAGAAGATTGAGGAGGTGGTGAGGACGCCGGAGATCAAGAGCATGGTCGAGTTGCTGAAAGTGGAGACCGCAAAGGCGAGCCGGATGCCTGATCAGGGGAGTCAGAAGATCGAGGCGCTTGAGATGCAGATCAAGCAGAAGATAGCTGATGCTTTGAGCATGTCGGGACTGCAGGAGAAACAAGAGGAGCTGGAGAAGGAGCTTGCAGCTGCACGTGAGCTAGCTGGAGAGGAGTCAGATGAGAGTGTGAAGGATGATGATGATGAAGATGGTTCAGGATCCGGGAGATCAGAGATAATTAACCCTAG
This sequence comes from Brassica rapa, assembly GCF_000309985.2. Taxonomy (NCBI): domain Eukaryota; kingdom Viridiplantae; phylum Streptophyta; class Magnoliopsida; order Brassicales; family Brassicaceae; genus Brassica; species Brassica rapa. The sequence goes on along the minus strand of NC_024799.2, from coordinate 3,892,873 downwards.
CTTCGCCTGAAGCAGAGATTGTGTATGTAAGTCGATAAACATAAAGGCTTTTGAATCATTGACAAAACCAAACCAAATACTAACTAACGCAAAGACAAAACTCGCAGGATCTTGAAGCTCTTTTGGATTTCCATTGGTAAGACTGTAAGAGGCTTTTCTTAGAGAACTGTCGAAGATCTCAGCTTATAGCAAAGAGAAAAAAGAAAATCTCTTGTGGAGAGGAACAACTTGGAAGCTTTGCTTTCTTTAGTTTAGCTTCTGGTTCGGACCAAACATTTGCAGACAGTGACATTTGTCTTTGGATTCATCTGTATTTGTTATGTCTTGTTTCGTTAGAACCACTAGTTTTGTCTTTCTTAAGTCTCACATGAACAATACATCACACTTTTCACTCTTCTGTTCAAACATTTGATATATTTAAAAGATTTGTCTAAAGGATACAGTGTTGCACTCTTGTAGAATAAACCAACATCAAGAGAATTAAACCGGTTACTAAACCCGTTTCTACATTTAACTTGTCAATGTAACACCTGTGGCTCGCACGTGCGCGCGGGATCAAGTTGGAACACGTGTAGAGAAGAAAACAATCCCGGGCCAAGACTACGTTACTATAGCCCAGCCCAACCACTTAATCATCTTACGAAATAATTCAGGCAACTTACTGGATTCGAACCAGCCTCCTCTCGTATCACCTAACCTCCTCGGTTCTCTTTCTTCTATCCGGTCCGATGTGATATTAATCCATATACCGGCTATAAAAACCACAGTATCAATGGTAAACCGACACCAGAACCAAGGCTATGTGGCCCAGTCGTTTCTTCAAATGGGTAGAAAATAATATCGTTTTGTGAGTTAAGACTTTTATTATTAGTTTGGACTTTGGCCGATATCTACTCCGGTTATTAAAATAGTATGGATTCTGACACAGTATCTATCCCGGTTATTTTTTAAAATTGTTAACCAAGCAATGTGGCTACACTTTTTGGTCAAAGGCGATAAGACATACAATTAGATGCTAATTGATATTTTCTAAAATTTCTATTGTTATTATGTTGTCGTTTGGACGGCAATGATCTTTCAAAGATTGTTGAGAAAATGACAATAACAAATTAAGTAACTTCAACTTGGAGGATACTTACATTTCACCGGTTTTAACCATGACAACTCATCAAGTCATCTGTCGGAGTCGGACAAAGTGCTTAACTGCAACATCTCCGGTACGACAAAAAAAACATAATAATAAGCAATTCGACCACAAAATGTAATAAAATAAGAACATATCTTAGGTTCCTACTATCTCCATTCCACACATGTCCAATATTGTGTATGAGCTAAACGGCAAAAGTGAAACGCATTTCTCATGTAACCTTAGCTTTGAAACAAACCCAAGCAAGAGAGAGAGGCTGTCTTTGTTGGGTCATTGTTTACAACGACGTGAAAGCCATTTCACAACTAGTTTACTGTCTTAGTTTCTAAGCATTCTAATTTCCACCTCATTTCACACAGCTTCTAAGCCACTTTTTAACATTATTTTTAATATTATGCGCGACTATATTGAAACCACTATCCAAATTCGAGTATAACAAATCAATCTAACTTTATGGGATTTTTTTTCTTTCTATTTTCCATTTCTTATAAAACACAAGTATTTGCCTTGAACCGGCAATTAGATTATTTGAGAATCCATTCCCATGTTAATTATCGAATAAATACACGGTCAAGAGTTTTTTTCGTTTTTTATCTGATTTAGAGTTAGACTATATATCTCTATTATAACATTTTAAATACTCACCGCCACAAAATAAAAATACTTAATTAAAGTGTGAAGCAGAATTGCAAAAAGTAGAAAATGTTTTATGTATACTCGAAGGAACAGAGATGTACGATCTTTAAATGGATTCATATATAAGACCATCTATCGAAATTAGTGTATATTTTTTGTTGTAGTCGTTTAAAATGTTACTTCGAGTTCAGACGTGTACTTCTCACCAAAGTATGACACAATCTATAGACATTAAGTCTATATTTTCTCTTTTCACAATTTTGAAATTTCGCTCTTGACAACAATATGAGTCTACATTATCTATAGATCATATAAAATAAAGATCAAGAGCTTTCTCTTGCTTATATAAGACAAATAAAGCCTAGGAAATCAATATCATAATTCATATGTCATATATGCTGATGAATCGTTAATGCCATTAATTATCATTTTCAGATGAACATTAGTCAACTATAAGTACGTATCATTAGTCCATCGATCTGTCGCAAATATATATATATATATATATATATATATAATAACTCCTGAATGTTCACCTAAGGTTTTTCATTCTTCTATCTAATTCTGTAGACAAATCGGCATATACTACTTGGTACGGATGCTCTATATATATTATAAACACAGTGCGCAAGCTGATTACAGTGATACCGTTTATCTACGTACGCGTATATCCTTTTATGCAAAAACAATGGAATGATCTCCAGAATTATAAGCATTTGGTGTTCAAAAAAAAAAAAAAATCTCCAGAATTATAAGAGTAGTCCGTAAAAATCAAATAAATTAGTGAGGAATTGAGCAGACAAGTTAACGTAACTACGTAATATGATCACAGTTATATTACAAACTTATGCACACAGTTAAGTGATAAATACTTAAAAGTTAAAACAGTACAAAAAAACACTTAAAATAGTATAAACATACCCGGTAAAATAATTGAGCATAATCGAGACCAAGAAAAATTATATTAATATGTTTTATTGGCATAATTAGCTAAATAATCATGTTAATCCAGAAGAATTCAAACATAAAATTCGAATTAGTAATACATGTAGTTTTGTCGAAATTAATCAAAATTTAAAATAAAGCATATGGTAAACGAGATTTGACAACTAATTTGGTACGAAAAGAAAATTAATTTTCTTTTGTTTGGTCAGGGAGATTGGTTGTGGCAAGAATGGGAATCTTAACTATAAAGAGTTGGATTTTGGGTCGACCTACCACCTAAAACGACGTTGCCTCCTTCTCTCGTTTCTAAACTCTTTCTCCTCTCGCTTTTATAAGCTTGCGTTGGCCAGTCGCTCATCTCAAACACAAAGACAAGAATATTAAACACACAGAAGAAGAAGAAGAAGAAGAAGAAGAGAAAGGACGAGAGAAACTGAGGAGAGATAGATATGAAGTCTCATATGGTTTGGTTTCTGTTTCTTGTGTCCTTCTTGTCTATGTTCCCAGCTCCATCGGAGAGCATGGTTCGCCATTACAAATTTAACGTGAGTGTATATCTATCCACTTGCATAGATGTATATTTACATACATATTATGTGTTCGTGTACGTGCCATGCCGATCTCTTACGCTACATAGGAAGTAGTCGTAAGATGTCCATATATATGCACACTCGTTATCGGTACTTACTTATACGCATAAGTTATATTTCGTACATGCTTACGTAGTGATATATATGGTTTATGGCTTCACATAATTAGAACATATATATGTAATTTGTACTGATGTAAAAAAAAGAAGTAATTTGTACTTCATGTAGGATATTTAGACCTAAATTTTCTGTAAATATATATTTTAATTTCTTATGAGCCTTTTACTGGCACACATTACCATTTCAAAGTTATGTACGTCAGGTGTTTTCCCCTTTTTAAACATGACAATCATTTTATATAAAAGGGCTATATAATGTTTTGACGTACATGTGAATGAAGTGAAGTATGTTTGTATCTATTTTTGGTTACAACTTACAATCAGATAATGATTATAGTTATTGGTTTGCTTTTCTTTTATTTACCTTTTTCCCTTTTGCCTAACTTTGCAATATAATTATTACTGATTATATTTGTGTTTGAAAATCACACAGGTTGTGATGAAAAACATTACTAGACTATGCTCAAGCAAGCCAACCGTGACCGTGAACGGTAGATATCCAGGTCCCACAATCTACGCACGAGAAGACGACACGTTGCTCATCAAAGTCGTTAATCACGTCAAGTACAACGTCTCCATCCACTGGTAAGCTCCTACTTAATCTTCAAATGAATCATCATTAGTAAGTTTATTAGTTAATTGATTGGTGATTGTGGACGACCGAGAACAGGCACGGTGTGAGACAAGTGAGAACAGGATGGGCCGATGGGCCAGCTTACATCACCCAGTGCCCACTCCAGCCAGGTCAAGTCTACACATACAACTACACCTTGACCGGCCAACGCGGGACTCTCTGGTGGCACGCTCACATCCTGTGGCTTCGAGCCACGGTTCACGGCGCAATTGTTATCCTCCCCAAACGTGGTGTTCCCTATCCGTTCCCCAAACCCGACCACGAGAAAGTTATCGTTCTAGGTAGCTTAATCATTCTATTTTAGAAAGTTCGGATATATTGAATCTAATTCTCATGTGGCTTGCACTTCACCGTGTTAATTAAAAACCTATAAAGCTGAATGCGGTTATCTAATGTGGCAATGAATATATGTTAATTTGGCATGGCTAACTAATGCTCATCATAATGGCAGCTGAATGGTGGAAATCAGATACTGAAAACGTTATTAACGAGGCGCTTAAGTCTGGATTAGCCCCTAATGTCTCTGACGCTCACATGATCAACGGACACTCTGGCCCCGTAAATAATTGTCCATCTCAGGGTAATTAATTTCTTAGTTACAATTATTAATTTTTTTAGTAATCCTAATAGTTACCAAAAAGCTGATTATGAAACCCTCATTCTGCTCTCGAAGGTTACAAACTGTCAGTAACAAATGGCAAAACCTATCTGCTACGACTAGTCAATGCTGCACTTAATGAAGAGCTCTTTTTTAAAGTCGCTGGCCATCTTTTCACGGTGGTGGAAGTGGACGCTGTCTACGTCAAACCGTTCAAGACCGACACCGTCCTTATAGCACCCGGTCAAACCACCAACGTCCTCCTAACCACCTCAAAATCTGCCGGCAAATACCTTGTAACCGCATCTCCCTTCATGGACTCCCCCATCGCGGTGGACAATGTTACCGCCACCGCCACTGTCCATTACTCCGGAACACTATCCTCCTCCCCAACAACACTCACTCTCCCTCCGCCGCAAAACGCTACTACCATCGCCAACAATTTTACAAACTCTCTTCGTAGTCTCAACTCTAAGAAGTACCCTGCCCTAGTCCCGACCACCATCGACCACCACCTATTTTTCACCGTCGGCCTCGGATTAAACCCGTGCCCCACTTGTAAGGCTGGGAACGGAAGCCGTGTGGTGGCCAGCATCAACAATGTAACATTCACTATGCCCAAAACCGCTTTGCTTCCAGCTCATTACTTTAACATTAGCGGCGTTTTCACGACGGATTTTCCCAAGAACCCACCGCATGTTTTCAACTACAGCGGAGGATCAGTCACGAACATGGCCACGGAAACAGGGACGAGGCTTTACAAGCTACCTTACAACGCCACGGTGCAGCTTGTTCTCCAGGATACCGGCGTCATAGCCCCAGAGAACCATCCTATTCATCTACATGGCTTTAACTTCTTTGAAGTTGGTCGTGGATTAGGTAACTTCAACGCCAAGAAAGATCCAAGCAACTTCAATTTGGTCGATCCGGTTGAGAGGAACACAATCGGAGTTCCATCTGGTGGATGGGTTGTCATCAGATTCAGAGCGGATAATCCCGGTAAGTTCACAAAATTCAAAGTAAAAATAAGTTAATTAAATGATTCTAATCTAGTGTTTATAGAAGTTGTAGTAGTCATGGGTTTAGGTCTAACTCATCATATGTCCCTTGCCAAATTCAGATAGCAGTTGTGCAAGCTATGTTAGTGTATAACTTGATTTGCGGACATATGTTATTTTAAAAATGAAACAAATAAAAATCTTATGGCAAGAAGTCAAATACTATTATATAATCTCTTTTTTTTTTTGAAACTACTATTATATAATCTCCTCATTATAAAAGTAATGGATTGATAGTTTGTAACGTATAGGGGTTTGGTTCATGCATTGTCACTTGGAGGTACACACGACGTGGGGATTAAAGATGGCTTTCTTGGTGGAGAACGGCAAAGGACCCAATCAGTCGATTTTGCCACCGCCTAAGGATCTTCCCAAGTGTTGATTCTTCAACTAAACAAGGCCACGTTTAAGAAGACCAGCGAGTGGTGAACCAATGCGTGGATTTGGTTAGCAAATTATATTTTTTGAGCAAAGTTAAAGGTTCGATTTTTTTGCTCAAGCAAAGTTTGAATAAAAGAGGAAGGAAAAGAAAAGAGATTGTATTACAACAATATTTTTTATCATTATATCCAACATCCATTTATATTATTATATCATTATTCTCTCCAACACAACTCTTATATGACCCATGAGTTTATTATATTCTTTTGGTCCAACAACTTTATTTTTAAACAAAATTTATATAGATGGTATATGAATCAACAACGTATTTTATTACACATTTACCTTTTTTATTTCGTCCTTAGATCACCGGACCTTGAAAATATATGAGTTTATGCTCTCGCCACTTATAATTTTCGACCAAACAAACTTAATCGGTTTAAGAAATTGGAATCTGATGTTATATATGTTAGTAAAACATTGAAAAGCTCACAGATGTGCAAATTAATACCCCTTGAGGAAAAAATCTCGCACCAAATTGAATATTAGATATTAGATATATCTCCCCCATCAAGAAAATAACTTTATTACATAGGTAGCCCGTAGCCATGTGGGGTTAGGACAAAGTTAAGTGCATGATAATACGAGGATTAACAATAAATTGATTGATTAAGGGGTGGGGATAAATTAAAGAACAGAAACAAAACTATTTGCCTATCTTGAATTGTTTTAGCATAACTATATGGTTATCTAAATTGACCTCTTGAAACACATGAGCTTTTGACCTTGACTTTGAGCCACCCTCTTTGGAGAAGCGAGTTTATTTATTTATTTTTGTCGGCTATATTTCTCCTTTATAAACCGACGTTTTATCATCTCAATTATTCGGTTTATTTCTTAATTACTTTTCTCTTTCGATTATGCTGCCATGAAACTGGAGTTTTTAATATACATATTAGGTTAGGTAGCTAGCTTTTCTTTTCTGTTACTTTTAAATCTTTTAAAAAAATTTGGGAGTTCTAAGTTTTAAAACTCCTTAGACAAGCATATAATAACTGATTATATTTGTGATTAATTTCAGTTGGAATAAATATCATTTTAGCGATTAAAGAGACCATGTAATTAAAGATATATAAATGACAAAACCTTCATAACAATTTAGATCAGTAAAACTGCACATACTAATTAAATATGTTAAAATCAATAAAATTTAGTTTCAAAAAGTCAATAAAATCCTTTATATATTAAAGGAGAAGCATTGTAATAAATGCATTCACACTATAATAGACACGTGGCAGACTCACAATGATTTGATAATAAATATGTTAACGCATTCACACTATATTCATAAATGTGTTCACACTACATACTTTGTATTTTTTTAATATAAAACTCATGTGCATGGTTCAAATAAAACTTTAGATTTTTCGGTTCGAATCAAAACAAATAACGAATCAAAAGCTAAACTATATATATATATATATATTATTTTTATTGTTTACGGATAAAGTTGGGCAAAATATTTATAAATTTTGATTCAATTCGTTATCCGTTTTGATTTGAACCAAAAAATATGGACATCCGTAACTCTACGAAGCAAATCAATTACTAAAATACAATTTAAAAAAAAAGCAAATCACAAATACTAATATTTTTAGGAACGGATATCAAATTCGATCTGTTATATGCATATATATACATATATGTACAGAATTATATATATATATATATATATATATAGCTTATATAAGTTTATCAATATTTTTATGGATTAAATTTATTATTTTAGGTATTAAAATTTAAAAAGTTAATAACATTTTATTTTTGTAATAAAATGTTATTATTAAAATTTTCCATTATTTTTTAAATTTTATTTAATGTACGGATCAAATCAGATATTCTTTAAAATTATAAATTATTTCAAATATCAGAGTCAAGGCCTTTTTAATTTTTAATTTTTAATTAATTTTAATTTTATCTTTTATGTATTATTTAGAACAAAAATATCATTTAATATTAATTAACAATATATTTATATATTTGTTATTTATTTTTATATACTTTTACATACACATACATGTGCACCTTGATGTGAGCACTTTATAAATATTTACCACTACTGAAGTATCTATTTTTTTTTGGAAGTTGAAACATTTTTTTTCTTAATGTTTCTTTCACTACCGACCAAATTATAGTAAAATGATTTGTCTTAATAATTTTTTTTTCTTTTTCTTGAACTATTATCCATTTACAAACTATGAAACCATTGGTTCGACATAACGATTATCTAAAATTTATAACATGAAAATAAATAAATAATAATAGTTTTTGGATTTTACCGGAAAAACTAAAAAACAAACATTCTAACAGAATAAACCAAAATAAATATTAATTTAAAATAATGGTTATATTTTAGGATATTAAATACCAAAAAATAACTTAAAGCTGAACCGATATCCAGATTAAACAGATTTAATGTGTTTTTATTAAAAATAACAAAACTAATAATCACATCCCGCACAAGGCGCGAGTTATTACCTAGTTTTATAAATAATTTTGTTGCCATAGCTCAAAAGTTCTCTCGGAGAATTCCAAAATGAGCACATCAAGAATATTTCTTTGGCTAAAGAATATATATAGACTTAAACAAGACTATATTGAGAATGAGAAATATTTTATTGTAACATTCAGTGAAATATAACATACATACATACATTCATATATATTCTACATGAAGAAAATGTATTTTATTTTTAATCATAATCTTAAATTTAAACAAATGATAATATAATTCAATGGTTATTGTTTTGTTGGTAAAGACTAGGACATAGACGGACTTCTGTAGAATTTATCTTTTCATTTCACTGTTGGAAATTTCAAAAAACGGCATGTCGGTATGACTGATTTGTATTTCCTGAAATTATATAGTTTCTCTATGGTTTTCCAGAGATATATATACTACAGCAAAAAGTTCAAACGAAATATAAATTCCCATTGACAACAAAACTATCAGCGCCCTGTCATTTTCTTGGCACCTCCAAAATTCATAAATTTATAACGTAAAGTATGGGTTCCAACTTATAATAAAAGTCTATGAAATATTTTTATATATAACTAGAAGTAATAAATTTATTAAAGATATCAAATGATTTGTGCAAAGCCACTAATGTACAAAAGCGTGTGGAGCGCATTATGAGTGGAAGCCTTACTGGCACGCTCGCACTCTTCTGTTGTCGCTCCGGTGGGTCAAACTATGCGCCAGTGCTCCCTATTTACTCCCAACTTCGTGTCGTTCTTTTTGTTGCCCATCATTTAATTATTTCTAATACTTTATACAATTACGAAACGTACCTCAATTGTTTTGCTGTCACAAATACAACCAACTTTAAAAAATAATAATTTCATGACCATATCCGAATTCTATATTACGTAATGTTAAAAGATGATTTTAATAATATATTGTTATTATGTAGTAAATAAATACGTATTTGTCTACCAACATTTTCAAATTAATAGAATATTTTCAGATTACATATATATATGGTCTTATATTAATCTTTTATTTTATTATTAATTAGCTTATATATGTTTATTGTCCATTTTTTATGTATAGTGAAATCATGAGAGACTGAATAAGTTAATGTTGCTAATTACAGAAAACAAAAACTTAAGCTTCCAGAGTTTAACATGAAAAGTGTAAAAATATTTTTTGTGTTTCATCACATTTCATTCTTTTTTTTTTTGACGACTCATCACATTTCATTTATTAAAAATAAAATTATAACTAAAGTACAACTATTGTTGATTAAATTATCATCATTTTCTGGAATATATAAAATCCGTAAAACCAAAGAATATATTAATCAAATAAAAAGTGTAGGGACAATTTTTTATTTTCTTGCGTAAGATTTATAGGGTTTTCATTTTATATGATCTACAGTTGTACTAAGAGCATCTTCAATGTAAAACTCCATTTTTTCCTCCAAAATAGAATAAAAGTAAAAATAGAGTAAAATTACTTCAACCCTACTCTATTTTCCACTTCATAATAGAGTGATGAACAAACAAAAAATAGAGTTGGGTTGGAGCATTTCTTATTTCATATTCATTTTTATTCTATTTTATAAAAAAAAATAAAGTAGGAATGGAAATGTCCTAATCAATACAGTCAAATATCATCGCAATGGTGACAAGAGGATGAGCTAAACCATTAAGAAATATATTATAACTGGAATCATACCACCAAAATACAGGAAAGAAACCTAGCTAGAAAGCTCGGAGATCTGTATTAAAGATAGAACTAAAAGTATAGTTATAGTGTACATTTACTTGCCTGCATCGCTAAATATATCAAAGCAAAATAAATTATTCGGGAGAAAAGTGTCCTCATTCGGAAATAAGAGATGCTTTCCCTTTGAGGAAACTCTACGATAATAATATTCATAACAAAACCAGTCATTGTCTAGCACCACTCCTATTTAAAAACCAACGTATAATAACTTTACTGAATATTTTATTGCCCTGTTAATATTTAAAAAATATATAATCGTGTGTTGGGTGTGAGTGGTGGACAAACAACTCTGACATTTTACTTAAACAACTCTGATATAAAGAGTTGTAGATGTGGAGAACATCAAATTATTATCTAATTTAATGATGTTTTTTTATCGAAAACCTCTGGCGCTTCTTATTAAAATTAAATATATTGTGAAGGAAAAGCTCATTGCTTGCTTATCGTCGGTCCATTCGCATGAATGGTAAAGTGAGAAAAAAAAACATGAATCTGAGTCCAATTTGCCATAATTCGAAAAGTTAAAGAAAAATAAAAACATGAATCTGAGTCCAGTTTGCCATAATTCGAAAAGTTAGAAGTCTAACTTGGGATTCCTTTTCCTTCCTTTTAACGTATGTTTATATGTACATAGAGTTATCTTAAATTCTTAATTACTTCATCCCTGCTGGCCTCTCTAGATGATATCGAATTTGCATGAAACTTCTAGACTAAAAACCATTGATGTGATCTTATTAGCATTAGAGGATATATATATTACATAACGGACGAAATTATTTTGAAGTCTACGTTGTATTGAACAATAATATTTATTTTATTTTAGTAAATAGGCATGTACGATCATATATACCAAAACATAAGTTTGTACTTTGTAGTCAAACATATTTTTCTCACAGAAAAAGTATACAAACTCCAACATAAAACGTATATCAAATTTTCGACTAATACGTTGAATCCTCAACTACTATATACCGCTAATTAACTACTAATTAATAAAAAACACCTTTTGATAATTATTGTGTCTGTTATGGCGTGGTCACTTAAGCTACCTAACCCATTTATATATAATATAATTCGCGACTGGTTATTTGTTATAAGAAATTAATTAGTGACACAGAAAAGCATGAGTTGTCCCATGAAACTATGAGTTACAATTGCAGGGTCAATGAAAATTTCAGTATATATATATATATATAATTTACGTTATGTATATCATTGCACTTCTAAGTGTCTCAATTAATGCATAAATATTATAAACTATAAATAAATATTTGTATTTGGATGAAGTAGTAAAAGGTAAACTAAAATAGGATAAAATGAGAAGAATACATTTTTGTCAGAAAATTCTTTATATTAATCATTCGAAATGAATAATTACAAACCTTAAAAATATCAATATAAATCTCACAACTCAATATCAAAAAAAAAATTAAACAAAAAAATATTAGAATATCCGACTGCTGAAAACTCTTCTTAAATTCTTTACAATCAAAACGTTAATATTTTATTTAATGAAAATTGAAAAATACATGTGCAATAAAAGCTCTTTTCTGTGTTATTTGTTCTTTTCAATTCATTAGTTCTAAAATATTTCTGGAGATGTTCGTATATATCTCTGTTTTATTCTTACTATAAGAAAGTGTCCTCCCCCCCCCCCACCCTCTCTCACAAGCCTTTATGCTATCAAATCTGAGTGTGTCTTATCAAAATTTTATTGTGTGACTTGTGTCCTCAGTCCTCAATGCTAGGGCTACTCGAGTGAGACGAAGGTTTTGACATAACGTTTTTTTTTCATATAAATCCTTTAATTATGCCATCTTAAGAAACAAAAACAAACAAAAAACACAAACCACAGTAAAATCATATGTAATCTCAAATTCTGATAAAACTCGTATTCAAACTGCGACAAAGTTTTTTTGTAAATTTGAACAAATTAATAAATTGTTAAAACCTAATTTGATTTCTTAAGTCAATCTTCTAATAAATTGGGATTATTTTTATCTCATAGACCGTAATTGATAAACCTTCATTTAGAATTTTTTAGATGTTAGAATATCATCATGACTATCCAACGTTAATAAATTAAGGTTCGATCTCTCGCTAAACTCCATTATGACGAGTTTGTTACCTTTAGGCACGCAGTTATAACACTAAAGTGGGTGTTATTCAATCAGTGATTACAAATGTTATTAATGTTTTGCAATCCATCAAATTTTAAAATTTTAAAATAGTTTAAGTTGTCTAAAATCTCTATAGTATGCCTTGGATTTTGAGTTCACTCATTATTCATGAGACTCTACCAGAGATAATTTAAAATCGATTGAAAATATAAAGAATTTAAAAATCTTTAAAAGTTGAATGATATTAAATTTTAAAAGATGAATTCAAATCATTTATTGAATATCACTAGATTTTAAAATAGAATTTAAAAGCATCATTCGAATAACAGTAGATTGTGTTTAGATTTAAACTATACTAAAATACATGATTGAATAACACCCCCTAAACATTTATTATTCGATTTGATTACTTCCTTGGTGTTAGAAAAAAATTGGTTGTGGTTAAACCTAGGGGTTTTCAATCCGGATATCGGTTCGGTTTCGGTTCGGTTTTTTTCGGTTTTCGGTATTTCGGTTAGTAAAATATAACTACCATTCTAAATCCATATTTACTTCGGTTCGGTTCGGTTTATATACTGTCGGTTTTCGGTTTATTCGGTTTTATACCAAAAACATAATTATTTTTTTGAGATCATATTATATAAATTTTAGAGTCATATTGTCAACACCGTCATTTATTAAAAATATATTACATGTTCAAATAAATGAACAAAAAAGTAAAAATACTTCTATCATCAAATAAAATAATCAAATCTATAACTAAAATCAAAGCTTGAAATTTTGAAAATAAAAATATGAAACAAAACAGAAACATGAAAGAAAAGTTTTTCCACTCTTCCATATTTAGTGTTCATTAAAGTCATGCTTTTTCAATTGAAAATTTTCCATTAATTATTGTACATCAAATTTATAATCTTCATATTAATTTAGTGAAGACTGAAATAAATCAAAAAGATCAAAAAAGACTTAGAAAATAAGATGTCTGAATTGTGATGTATTGTTATTTAGTTATAGTTCAAGTGTTTTACAAATTAAGGTTTTTTATTACTATAAAATTATGATAACAGTTATTAACATAAATTTAACTTATGTAACAAATAGATTTTCATGTATTGTTATAAAATAGATACATATTTACATGTTTCTACTTTTAATCGGTTTTGTTCGGTTTATTCGGTTTAATCGGTTATATACCAAACCATATCCAAATCCTACGGTTTTTATAAAATTATATCCATTCGGTTTATACAGTATACTAGTATACCTCCCGTGCTCCGCACGGATCAATTTACTATCTTAAAAATTACTTGATTATGTTAAAATTTTAACTCACAATAAATAAAATATTTTATTACCAGTATCTGCATTTAAACAAAACAATTGAAAGAGGTAAACTGAGAGTATTATAAACATGTATCCAATGTTTTTCACAAAATAACTAAAATACTTAAATATAAAAACTTGATAAATTTCTAAATTAATTATAAAAATGATTTAAAATTAAATTATTTCTGAGAACACGACTTTGAGTCACTTTGACAACTTAAATGGTCAATAAATAGTTTACAGCATTAAAAATTTTAGGCTATATATATTTTGATTAAAGGATAAAAAGTAAACAAATTATTTTTTTACCTGGAATTCTAAATGGTCAAACGTTTTGCATTTTACCCATTTAACCCATTCGTCTTCAACCTTCCCGACTTTACCTAGAAACAGTTCTGATCCAAAAAAGAAATATTTGATTTCTCGTTCTTCTTCAAATAACTTTGAATTCTCAAACATGTCTGCAGCATACTATAATAATTTCAAAACCAAACAATACAAAATATTTATGCTATTCTTTTACTTTGATTTTGCAGAATGAGTTTCATATGAATTCGTTGCATACCACCAAGGATACCTGCAAATTCTAGAAATCATGCAACAAAATCCTTAACGTTCACTAACCTCTCCAAAATCATTGATGCGCTTTCAAACTGGACTACCACAATGCAATTGATGCTCCGAAAGAAGTTCCAAGACGACTGTTGTGCTTTCAAAGTTTGTTTGAAAAAATGAAAACTGAAAATTTAGAATAGATAAAAGGATCAGTTGTGCTTTCAAGGTTCGTTAAATTTATGATATAAACAGGTTATACTTATATTAAAGAGAGGGAGATCGTGGATTCAAAACAAAATGAAAAAGATAGAGATCGTAGGTGTATTCAAACAACGGTTTAGAGACAGATGTTAGTGATGCTTTTTTAATTTTGTTTTTCTAATTAATTTTAAAGCACAAGCCATGTGTCAGAATTTAATTGGTCATGTGACTTGTGCTTTAGTATATAAGGGATACCAAAACCAAACCATATTGTCTATTTCGGTTCGGTTCGGTTCGGTTTTACCATATTGAACAGCCCTAGTTAAACCTATAACTTAAGCACTCATCATCGTATAATAAAATATCTTCGCTGATAGTTCTCCAAGATATAGTCTGGCATATAGTAGACCATAAGAAATTATTACCATTTCTTATGTAATTAGTTATTTAACCAAAAGATTTCATAGTAAAACTCATGGTAATGTCTAAACTATATAACCATCATATAAATTTTAAAATGGCTAATATAAAAGCATCAAGAAATAGATTTTCTATATTGACTAATAAACAATGACCACTACGTTTTCATTATTACTTTATTAGCAGGATTATATTAGTAATTCGCTTTTTTATGCCAATTGGTGTAAGTTTTTGAAAGCTTTATATAGTTTGTTTAAGTATTTTGGATCGAGACTAAACTTGTGTGTCTATCTTTGTATACAAGCATAGTTTGTAGTAGAATAATGCTGTTTTCCTGTTCCCTAGCATCCTAATTTCAAAATATACATTAAACCACATTCTTCAATTTTCTATGTTATCATAACTGTGGTCCAGAAATATATTGTTACGAAATTATGAAACAGAAAAATAAAATAAGGCACCTCAATATATATACAATCAAACAACTCACATGTGCCCAAAAGGTTCAATGTCAACACTATGGAAAACTACTTAAATACTTACTTTTTAACCGACCTGAAATCTTGCTAGCCAATGAAGGTTGCTCCTCGTTTGTGTGTCTCGTCTGAGTCTGTGATTGGTTCTTCTATTTGGCCTATAATTAGGCAACATCTAAGCCGCAAAATATATCTCCCAATTATGCGAGTCATATTATTATTTTTATCCAAAAAAACAAATGCTTAACCAATAGGATTAGAAATGTATCAATCAACGGTCCTGAAAGCATACTAATAAATAAATAAAAAGCTTCTTGAGAACAAATGAGATCTGTACACGTGTGAGCCACATATTGGAAGAAGACAAATGTCTTTTTTTTTGTCAAAGGAAGACACATGTCTTTTACCTATATTTATGTGAAGGCCTATTACAAACTATACAAAAGTACTCTGAAAATAGATATTAAGAAGAATGTTGGATATCATATCTCATTTTGAAATCCTTTTATAACATATTTGGAAGATATCAAACAAGGAGAAATTCAATTACTCATAACACTTACATGTATCCCCAACGCAAAATACAAAAACAGACAGTACGGCATGTAAAGTTCGACAACAATTGTTTTCGTCGTTCACACATATACAAAATTACATGTTTACTTCGCAAAGTTTTAGTTGAATCTGTAATTTTGACGACAAAAAAACTCATTTTGAAGTGATACCTTTTTAATTTCAATTGAATTGTACTATTTTTTTTTTCTTTTTGCTAATTGAATTATACTAATAGCTAATACAATGTTGATGTGGAATACTTACCAAAGAAGATTACATAAAATGTTTCTATTTCATGATTTATACATCAACGGTAACATCGTTTTATATACGACTTGTGCATCATAAAATTCATATCTATTTGTGTTAAATATTCCAAAAAAAAAAAGAATTTCATCAAACTTTCATTTGTTACAGTTTACACGCATGTTTGAGAAATACATTTATCCTAGAGCATTGCCATTAGCTATAGTTTTAGTTTAAGTAACTTCAAACTATTCTAACTAAGTTATTTTATCATAATAATGAAAATTGCTAAAATATTTTTCCTGTAAATTGAATTATTTTTTATCCCAATAACGTTTAGTACTCCATTAGGTAGTCAAGCAATTAAAAAAAGTTGCAAAAACTAGTAGATCTTGATATAAATATAATAATTAAAAAGGCTCAGAAAACTTTGTATGGGAAATAGCCATAGACAATCACAGCTCAACAGCTTTTTAACTCACCTCTCACTCTCAGATCATTCCTGTTTCGTACATCTCTCTTCTCTCTCTCTCTCTTCCCTTCTCAACTTGCGAGTTTGGGAGAAAGAACAACAGTTTTGTTCACTTTCTAAGCTTTAATGTTCTCAACCCACCTGAGTTTCTCCATTGCCCTCATGTGAGATCCTCTGTTTTTCTTCATTTATTTTTCTTCTCTGGATTCGGATCTACCAATAAGAAACTGATTTTGGTAAAAGGTGTTTATCGTTCAGACAACAACACTCATAAACAGAATCTTTTTCTTCTTCTTGTCCTTAGAGTCTGGAAAAAGCATCTATTCTTGTTCTCCTTTAGATTCTCTTATCTTATTAGATGCTTATCACATCTCTCTTTCTCTTTCAGATTCCTTTTGAAAAAAATGCCATCTTCATAGATCAAAGTCCCCAACTCTCTCTCTCTCTCCTTCTCTCTGAGTTCCACCATTGATACACAATCAAAATCTCTGTTCTTTGTTCTTTAAATTTCAATCAAGAGCCGTTGAAAAAGAAGATGAGCAGAGGACTCGAAGTTATGTCACCAGCAACATACTTAGAGACATCAAACTGGTTGTTCCAAGAGAACACAGCAACCAAGTGGACAGCTGAAGAAAACAAGAAGTTCGAAAACGCTTTAGCCTTTTACGACAAAGACACTCCCGACAGATGGTTCAAAGTCGCCGCTATGCTCCCCGGCAAAACAGTCGGAGATGTGATCAAACAGTACAGAGAGCTAGAGGAAGATGTCAGCGACATCGAAGCTGGTCTTATCCCGATCCCTGGTTACGCCTCTGATTCATTCACGCTAGATTGGGGAGGCTACGACGCTGGAAGCAATGGATTTAACATGAACGGGTATTACTTCGCCGCCGCCGGAGGAAAGAGAGGATCCGCCGCGAGAGCAGCGGAGCATGAAAGGAAGAAAGGTGTTCCATGGACAGAAGAAGAACACAGGTACACAATACGTCAATGCTTTTCTCTCTAGATTTGGACTATGCACATACGTCCGTTTTTTTTCTTGGAAACGTGTTTATGTATATACGTATAAAGATACGCATTATAACATATAATTATTTATATTCTATAGTTAATCAAGACAATACAGTCATCCACCAACACACAAAATGCGTCTTTACGTATTGGTTTAGAGACAGAGAGACAGGCATACACGTCCATTACATAGTAGATGCATGTTTAGATTCCATTAGTTTTACTTTTACAAAGTAGTTATTTAAGTGTTACTTTTGTTTTTATAAACTCTAGAACGACTTTTAGGACATGACTTTGAATTTAAATAGATTACAAAATAACATCTTTTTACATCTATAGTATGACTTTTCAAACCAATTTTTAATGAATTTAAACGACATTTATATTACAAATTTAATTTTTGAACATTTTTTCATGTTTTGAGATTATGAATCCATGGGTAAAAACTATATACAGAGCAGATGAAATCTTGCTTCTTTCTTGTATGCATTTAATATGTGAAATGATTTAGTTGGATCTTGGTGCGGTTAAAATTGTATTATACACTCACACACATTGCATCATACATATTAATGGCGCATTAACCATTGATATCTATGCTTGGAGTGGTATTATGTTAGAGATCATATGATACTGTAATGTGTTATGCAGTATTAAAAAAAAAAGAATGGTATCATGTGTTAACATCGGTGCGATGTAATGAATACGCAGACAATTTCTGATGGGTCTGAAGAAGTATGGAAAAGGCGATTGGAGAAACATAGCTCGAAACTTCGTGACCACACGGACGCCGACACAAGTCGCCAGTCACGCTCAGAAGTATTTTATAAGGCAAGTCAACGGCGGCAAAGACAAACGCCGATCAAGCATACATGATATCACCACCGTCAACATCCCAGACACTCTTAATGCGGCAGCCGCCGATACCGCAAATGCACCATGCTCACCACCGTCACTAGGAGGAAGCCAGCAGGATGCGTCGGATCAGTGGGAAGGTCAAACGATATACGATGAAACAGCAGCTGCGTTTTACAATCAAAACGCGTTTCAAGAAACGCTCCTTGGAATGTCGTCGACGCCATACATGGCAAAACTGCAGGAGCAAAGTTTTCTTAACGCATCGCAGTTTGAATCGTACAATGCGTATCTCCAAATGTAGCACAAGGTGAAGATCTCGGAGAGGTTAAGAGTTAATAATAATCTTAATAATTTTTTACTCTTTTTGTTTTTGTTGATTCGCGTGCATATACTAAAAAGATAGCTCCTCTTATTTTTCTTTTCGAGATATTTGTTGTTTATTTGTGTGGTTGATTCAACGAACATTTCATCAAATTAACTAGGTTTTGGTTATTTTTATTGCTGAGTGATCAGCTTTGCCTTCCGTGTAATCGTGTCTGTGTGATTTGGAACTCTTGTGAGATCAAATTGCTTATTACAATTTTCTTTGTTGTGTCATGTAAACTTTACAATCTTTGTCCCTTATTGATGATTTTTTTTTCATTAATAAATAATTATAGTTGTTGTGTTTTATTAGATATTTTGCAATTAACAAACTGTGCTAGATTAAAGTTAGCGGCTAATTAAAGTCTCCTTGTGAAGGTAATATTGGTATAGGGTCAAATGTTCTACGTCATTTTCGACGGGATTCTAAATAATATATATAAAACAAATGAGTCACTCTTCTTATCATCAATTAGTTTTATGTTAAAAGTCTATTTAATTTAATATGATATCAGAGTTCGATCGAACAAATTCAATCCGATACATTATTGATCCAGTCCAAAATAGACGCACTGATACTCAAAGAACCATCATTTCGAGGGACGTATTAAAGACAAATGTTTCACATCGGAAGTTGAAAAGATCCTAAATATAGATAAATCAATTTTTTTATCACCAATTAATTTTATATTGAAATCACATGTAACTTAACAACAGATACTAAAATTAGATAGAATGCATACATATAAGCCTAAAGAGAATAAATCAACCAATGTTAAGCTCGTAACACAATATATTTCTGCAGGACAAAATTTATCATCATGTAATCTAATTATTATTTTTGGAAAGCATGTATTTTTCAACGAGATAAAACACAGTTTCAAATGGGTGCGATAGTTTGGAACCAATTATATTTAGGAATATGAAGCTAAAAAGTATATATGTAAAGTGGGTTTTACATTATTTAATCTAAGAAATTTTACTTGTTGTGTTGACAAATCTCTACTCGAAACATGGCTTTGTGTTGGTTTTTAATTAATCTGTTTACCCAATTATTTTATTCAAAATGACTTTCTAAGTTCGAAGTTGACAAGAGAATGAGAATCTATAGCTAGCCTAAAGAAAAAGCAATAATGATTAATATGCTTTTGTTCCACACAAGTTGCCAATTTTATAGTTTTATCATGGGACTTAATGTGAATTATGAATTATCATAAGACTTTTTAACGTATAGTAGGCAGTAGAGTGGATTAGTACATGCCTTCTATATTTTATTTTAAATTCATTTTGGAATTCTAGTACATATATTTCAATATGATATTTACTTTTTTTGCTATACATAGTTTTTGAACTGATTATATCCGTTTATTTTTTTTGTGATCAGGTATCTGTCAACACTCAACACTATAAACTTCCAACTAATAATTAATTAGGAATGCGTATATTTCTTTACATTACTCTCTATCCCATCGTGGAAATCCTAGTAATAAATTATTGTGCATATTCAACGACCAATATATCGCTATTAGAAACCTAATGTGTAACAAACAGAAAGATTGATGCAGTTTAATTACTTTTTAAACATCAGGAAATTTTCAAATTATTGGTGAATTTGTTCTTTAATTGATGTTTGGTGGGTTCCATTTTGATGCGTTCGGGAGCAATAAGTATTCATATATGATTGAAAATTTGACTATGAAGCAAGACAGTTGATTCCTAATTATATTTGTAATCTCACTTCCATAATGTTAGATTTGATTTGATTTTCCACATGTAAAGCAATAACCTACTTTATTTTGTTTCTTAAAAGTCATTGAGGGTTTATTAGATTAATTCTGAAGTTAGTCTTGTCACACTCGTAGATAAACCAACAATGTTAGCACGTTTATCTATGTGCCCAAGAGGTTTAGTTATGCCTATTCAGTATTGTTTGTATTCTTACTAGAGACAAGAGACTGGTTGAGAACATGGTATGAAGATATGACTGGTGTGGCATAGAATATGGTCTTGAGAACTTCTGATTCTTTTGGATATTTCATAGTGATGACACCTCAAATCAAGAAGACATAAGGCATGTGATCACTCAGTGGCGGACGGAGGTGATGAGGTACGGGGGCATGCGCCCCCATCTAATTTTGAATTTTCTTCAGTAATTGCTTATAGTTTAACAAATGCACCCTAACCCTATAACTATAATATAATGAAACAAAATGATATGCCCTCATCTAAATATGATCCTGCATCCGATCACTTGTCAACTATTAACACATCATGCCGTTTACTTTACACAAGAATGAACAACATAGCTTGCCGTTTGTTTTTACAAAGCCACAACATAGTCACCTCATCTAAGGCCTATCAGGACATACAAATGAAAATCAGAATCACACAAAAATCTATCACCTATCGATCATTTCTTGTGCTCCCCCATCCTTCTTGTAGCACTTTGTGTACCTATTAGTTACAGAGAAATACAACAAGAGGTTGAACATGCTCAAAGCTGATAGCACCCAATAATAATTATCCAACCGGCTCTTGTCTATTGTGTCTTGAAACCATTTGCCTCCACTTACTCTACCCACCACACTAACAAGAGAAATATTGCTCATGATCCCAACCCCACACACACCCACGTTAAACAAAACCATGTATTGACTCAACTCTTCAGGGACTGTTTCTTCTAGGTAAAGCGCAAAGCTATTTTCATAGATCCCTGTAATTGAACCGAGAAGAACGTACTGTGGAAGCAGCCAGAAAACACTCATGGAGACGGTCTCTTGAGTTCTAACCACTTTGAGCCTCTTGGACTCAACATGTGCCGCAATGGCGCAGCAGAATACCGATAGGATGATGGAGACTGGTATACCATATGGCGTTTTGGTTTGTTTTGGTGCTTGGGCGTTACGTTTTGCTGCCATGACGCATAGTTCTCGAGATCCTAGCCTTGCAGCCTCGCTAAAGAGTAAGAGGAGTGGGAGAGGGAGGTTCCATGATCCGAACTTGGAGTCCAAATGGTTTGCTTGTTCGAGGAAGAAAGTGTTACCAAGAGAGAAAACGATCCCGGAGATAAGAGATGTCGTGAACAAAGGAAACGTGCGTATCACGCTTTTGGTTTGCTCCACTTCTGTAACCCTACAAAGTCTCCATCTGTTTCCCCTCTGCTGTTCCAAGGGCTCGGTTTGGAGTATCATCGCAGCTCTGTCCAAGCACCTGAGTTTGACAAACCAAGAATCAAGAACTATACACATAAACAACACAAGAGCTAAGTATTTAAATATTAAACCTCAAGCTACTTGTGTGGGACTTCATATCAAGATCACACTCGGTATCTTCATAAAGCTGGTTTGAGTTGTTTTGATATCCACTAGACATTTTGGAAGCAGAAGCCGCAAAGACCCGGAACACTGTTGTCAAAGGACTCCCACTAGGTCCTTCCCGTTTGTATGAACAAGCACCAGAGAGAAAGATCAGCATTGCTAAGACCTCGCAGCCAGCAGGGACCGCGAATCTTACAAACCACGGACTTATCTGAGGAAGTGCAGTAGAAGCAAGTAAAGGGAATACAAAGTTCCCAACGTTTCCAATGACAAAGCTGGTGAGCATGGCTGGATTCCCATTGTTCCCACTGTCTTCTAGTTGGTCCTCTGTGAAAACTCCCAACGAGATTGACCGTCCAAATATACCAACGGATATGACCGTTAGGGCAACGTAGAATAGCCCCTTTTGTGCTCCACCAGAGAGTATTGGTGATGCTGATATTGCCAAGAACCCGAAACCCTAAACACCAAAGAGCATAAGAGCAAAACTATTAAACAAAGCTATTGGTTTTAAAGAGGAGGTATGATTGGATCTGAAATTTATGGGGTCATAAACATTTTTAGGTTAATTTTAATAAAATTTTATTTTTGACAATTTGGAGGTCATGCAACAATGTATAATAGATATTTAAAATTTGGGGATAAAAACATCCGGATTTACCCTGATCTGGTCTTAAAAGAAGGTTTAAATTCTTACAAAACTGAATGCTAAGGTAGAGAGGCAGAGCATCCAAAAGTGACCAATAAATGCATCAACTAAGAACTGCATGCCAAGATGAGCAACAGCTGATACACCAGCAAACACATTGACTATTGCAGCTGCATCCGTGAACTTGAGCTTCATCTCCTTTGTCAAGTATATCATTAGCATCCAGAGGGTAAACCACGCAACAGTAAAAGCCCATGATAGAACTGAATGGTGGAAAAACAAAATCAATAAACCAACATATACAAGGATTTTGTTAAAAGGCATCGAGTATCGAAACCAACATGATGAACATAGTTTGACTATAAATGATAAATGATTAATATAGAATCTTGTGTGAATGTTTGAATGTGTTACTCCATTGTCAAACAAGATCACAAAAAAGAACATATCAACTTACCAATAACTCGTAGAAAAGACGCCATTAGTACTACATCAGCTAACTTCTCATGGAAACAAGATCAATGACTAACAACAGAAGGCTAATGGAGGCAAAGACGTGCTGATCTGTTTTATAATTTTAAGAGACGGGCTTAAACATTGTTTATTATCATCTGATTAAACTAGTGGGAGTCATAACAATCCACAAGGCTGGTTTTATTGATTATGTTATTTATTATTCAAAAATATGAAGATACATTATTGTAGTAGAATAAGGCTTTTATCTGCCAGTTCATATAAAGCTATAACCAAAACATACTTGATGGCCAAACAAAAAAAAATCAATAATTATAAAAAGGAAAAATAAAACAAAGTTTACAACTCTTTCTTGAGAAAGAATAGGACATCTTTCTCGTCTCTCACCAATGGAACCCTAAATATCTGGATATCATTGGATCACTCGAACTCAAACGTGTACCTCAAGCATGATCTCCTCTGCATGCACGAGAAGCATAAAAACCAAGGAAGTATAGTAAGAGCCTTGACGCAGAAAAATCTCTGTTGACTCTTCTCTCGTGGTCTACTGGTCTACGACGACAAGATCAACATCCATTGAAGGACAGAGAAGGAGCACAGAAGCGCCGGTAAAAAGAACGACGCTGAATCGCTCTGATTCAAGTTGACTCCCTCGTGTATGATTTAGTCTTGTCGATCAAATAGTTTTTCTTAATGGGCCTTAGCCCAGATTAGACCCAATGTTGAAAGCCTAGGTTACCACAATTTTCAGCGTGATCTCATGTTGAAATATGGTTCAGTGCAAGATGATTAGTTTCGTATGCATCTCAAGTGTCTTTTTTTTTTCTTTTGAAAGAATTTTAAATTTATTCACTTCAAAAACTTTTGTACAAACTAATGCTATTTTTTATTTACAAAAGGAACAAATTTTTTGAATTTTAGAATGGAATTTGAAAGAAACCGAAGTTCATCTCCTCCCAAACTAGATTGTCATGGCCTTCTCGTGCTTACTCCCCACTGTTCTTTTCAAAGATGAAATTCTGTTTCGAACCAACTTATCCAGATAGAGGATCATCAGATTAGAGGGCTTTGGAGGCTCCCCAACTCGACGAGCATTCCTCTCAAACCATATAACATAGGCCACTGCTTATCTGAACAAA
Source organism: Brassica rapa (assembly GCF_000309985.2). Classification (NCBI taxonomy): domain Eukaryota; kingdom Viridiplantae; phylum Streptophyta; class Magnoliopsida; order Brassicales; family Brassicaceae; genus Brassica; species Brassica rapa. Next base: position 3,868,292 of record NC_024799.2, on the reverse strand, counting down.
AAGCTCAAGGATCTCTCATGCTGCCCCGACACCAGCTTTTGAATCAGAGGAGCAGGGCCGTGCTTGATAGGAAACAGATCAAGCATTTGCTTTGGGGGCGGTTAGACTAAATATTATTTTGGGGCCAATTATTTGAAAATCGTCATTGGTTCAGTAGTTGAGTGTGCTGATAAAGATGGCCAGGTAATGAATTCGAATCAGCTTAGTACCATTTTTTGTATTATTTTTGTCTTTATCACTTATTTTAGGTTAAAATTTTTATATTAAAACAAACTAAAGGGCCAAAATTTTTTTTATGCTTCTAACCTAGAAAAAGACAGGCACGGCCCTGCAGAAGAGTCCATTGATTCTGATAGCCAGGACTGTCCAAGTCTTTTATGATTCTTGGAAACATTCAAAGAACAAGTTTTTTTAGTTTCTACAGCCGAGTTACATAGCCAACAAGTAGAAACAGATTGAGAGTTCCACCTGAGGATCCGGTCTCCGGTTGATAATCTGTTATGCATTGCAAACCATGTAATGAACGAGTACTTAGGAGTAGCTTCAGGAAACCAAATTCCTTTATGCCATGGACTCTTTGGTGACTGAGATCGAGATGAAAAAAAGCATCTCAAGTCTCAACTATTATTAAAAGAGTTTAAGAGATAAATCATCCACATATAGGGTTGAACATTTTAATTTAACGGCATGTGAAATCACTACTACTGATCTTACTTCTTTTTCGTGATTAAAAAATTATAGATCTCTCAACCCATACTTTTTCTATAATAAAATCTTAATCATGTAATATCGTTTCAAAAACAGATTCCTCCTATTGCGACTTTCAAGATATATACTAAATTACTAATTAATCTAGTTAACAATTGGAAAATCAATTCGGCGTCCTTGATTACAAATTTGATTTCTTATTATCTACTACATCCGCGAATCAGAAATTGTTCCATAAAATCAAAAGATAATAAATCAAAGTCAAGATCGAAAACTTGTTGAAACCAGTTGGGTTGAAAACTTCCAAATAAATTTAAATTTGGGGAGTTAATATTCGCAGAAAGGAGAGGTTGTTATCGACGCCCAACGGTTGTTCAAATATTTAAGTGGGTGCCTAAGTAGATACCCTCGTGATGAAAATTAATGGTAGAGTCATAATGATATGACAATAGTAGACCCAACAATGGTCATAGTTTTTTATTATCTATTCATTATTCCATTTATAGATATAGCGACTTGAGAGTAGAATATGCTGCTAGTATATTGGATATGAAACCCGTGATTAACTAGATGTACTTGCACATACATACAACTTGATATAAGCAAATATCGAACTAGCTAGTGATCTGCACCTAACTAGATTGGTCATTTAAATTGATATGCATTTTCTTGGTAGACTAAATAGATTACTACTTGGTAGATATCAGTCAAGTAAATGATATGGGCTAGAGTACTGGCAACGTAAATTCATTGAACACAATCGACAGGTTTGTCAATTTAGACTGGGTTTTAAACTTAACATGAAACCGAAACTAAAGTTAGAGAATGGACATAACTGTAAAATTGGGGTATGTTGTTACTTTTCTTTATCCAAAAGTTAGCAATGATTAAAAAAATTGTTAAAGTGATCTTGATAAATCTAAACATCTAAACAGAACTTGAAAGAAGATTCACAAATACGTTTTGACGCTAAATTTGAAACCAAACTGGTGTAAAACATTAGTTCCGGTTTTGTGATCTGGCATAAGAGTTTCTATTAGAGTCAAAACATAAACCACATTTCTAAAGACGGGCTTGCTAAAACAATTATGATCATGATCTTGAATCCTTAGATTTCTACCCGGTCTGGGTTTTTCATAGTTTTTTTTTTTTTGGTAAAAAAAAGTGTTTTCAACTATTTGCCGAGAACCTAAGCATTGTAAATAGTCTCTCCCAATGCGAATTGGGCCCGGGTGGCGGAAGTTACAGCTGCAACCCCTTTACCACAGGAAAATCGTTTAAATTTTTTTTGGAAAATCATAGTACTACCGGGCCGACAGAGAGTCGAACCTACGACCTCTGTCAGTCGTCTGTGAGAAGGGAGACCACTGGGATACCAGCCCTTCTCGGTTTTTCATAGTTACCACAATTATATCTCACCAGCCAAAGATCTCATAGACAAAAGAGTTACAGTCATAACTGGTCCACCATAGAACACTACAACTGCCAAACTCCATCTCAATTTATATATATATATATAGCATGTTATTGATTTAACTTCAAAGTAAACTAAAAATCGAGCATCACATTCAAAGGTGTAAGAGGAACCTCACTGGGGTTTCTCAACATAAGTTTCTAAAAATACATATAGATGTATATACATATTTGTCCAAAAAAAATGTATGTACATATAAATTTTATAGATACTCATAATTAAATATTAATATTTATATATACATAAATATATATATATATATATATATATGTAACTTTAGAATCTCATGTTGCGAAACCCCCATTGAAGGTGTTTTAACAAAGACTTTTCATGGTGTTTTTCCATGTGGTGCAACAACTTTCTCATCTGTCAAAAGTCAATACAAATCTTCTTTTGTGAAACAGATGAATTATTTTGGTCGCTTTAATATGAGTAGTTAATTTGTGAATTCAATGCACTGATGCATATTCCTGCATATGATCATGATCGGGTACATTAGCTACTAATACTATATATAAAAATAAAAGTAGATTTAATTTTAACGTTAATTGTTATGACATGATATGACATCCAGAGGTACATTTGATCTTCAGTGGTTATGACGACAGTACATTGGATCTTTAGTGGTTATGACTTTTGCTATACTACATATACGAAATGTATGTCACATACTGTCATAGTTAGAAAACCTGTGTACACTATAATTCTTATAACAAAATAATGTTCACACTATTAACAAATATTATATACAAGTATACAACCAACTGACCAAGCAAATGGACCAAGCATTGTTTTTCTTTTAAATCCTTATTGTACTAAAGTAAAACTTGGAAATATTACAAAGAGAAACTTGCGAAGAAAATATCTTGGAAACATAGAAGACAAAAGAAACAAACTTTATCCTTTTCCCTTTAAGTAGTAATAGCTAACCACCAGCCAAAAGAAAAATATTCAAATCTTTGTATTATTTCTTCATCTTCTCTTTTATCCAATCAATAATTATATCTTCTCCTTCTTCATTGGAACCCTACCGTCAGTGCCAGCTAGCATTGCGTACTTATCCTTTCTTGTGAAATTTGTGCACTCAAACCCTAAGGTTCCTGCCAAAACCCTCTGTATGTAATTCGCCACCTCTATCGGCGACTTGCCTCCTTTACATGTCAGCTCAGCCGGCAGCTGCTTAAGGAAAGTGATCTCGAACGTGGGAATGGGATTCATAAACGCGAAGTAAGGATCAAGAAGCTTGTAGCCACGTGTGGTTGTACCATTAAACATGCTTTGTTTGGTGTTGATAGCCACAGGGACGATCCGGTCCGTGAGCTCGGCGAACATGGCGCTAAACCGAAGCAGGAAAGGCTCACGGCACGTGGTTCCCTCGGGACATATCACAAGATCGCCTTCCTCCAAGAGACGCTTGATGTTCGCTGCGTCTTTATCGCGCTGACGAGTCAACGCAACGGTTTTGATTGGAGAGATTAGCTCAGAGAATTTACTGATACTGTAGGTTACGCAGCTGATTTTCCGACCGAGCACCACAGCTGTCACCACAGGGTCGAGTACAGTCCGGTGGTTGCATACCAATAGGTGGCCTGGTTGGCCAGGCTTAGGCGGCGGAGGAGGGTGGCCGTTGACGACTAGTTTGATCCCTGTGAGCTTGTAGTTATAACGTGCAATGCGTTCGGGTAGTGGAATATTCGTGTAGACACGGATAAGAGAGACTAGAAAACCGATGGGAAGCCAAAGGAGAGTTAACAGAGAAACTAATGGCGTTGGACGTTGGACTAATCTGCCCTCGTGGAATATTATGGTGCTTAAGAGTTTGTTTCTTGGTAATGGTTCGCATTTTGTACGTGGCACCATGTAACCCTCCTGCAGTCAGTAATCACAAATTTTGTTATATTAATTGAAGCACAAAAGTAGTTGTGATTCGTACGTAATTGTCTAGTAATTAGTAGCATGCACTTTTCATTTTTTTCCCTATCATATATGAGATGGAGATGCGACACCGAAGTAGTCACGAGAGAGACATGCGTACTATCAAATTTATTAGTGGCTAGAAAACATATATCAAGATTACATGGTACGTAACTTATGTAATTTTAGTGTTAATTTATATAACTAATTAGGATAATTGATTAGCAGTTTACAAAATGAAAGGAGAGTCAAGAATAACAAAACAAAACATTATCAGGCTTTTACATGAAGACAATTAAAAACAAAACAAAAAACGATGGTTAGTATATGAAGAACCCAAGTTATTATTTTTATCACAGTTTCCAAATTCACTTGAAAGGTTTCAAACAAAAAAAATTGTTTTTTCTTAAATGGGCATTAGGTAGATAAGAAAGTTAATAAGTAATGACTACAGCCTTTTTATTTGCAACAAAGAAAAACCTTTTTATTTTCCAAAAACATTTAATTGGTGATGATACTTCTCTTTTTGAAATATCATTTAATTTAGCATGACAAAAAGATAATTTGCTAGGATGCAACTAGGATTTAGTATGTAGAAGTTATTGCTGTTCATATCTCCACTATAAAAGTAAAAATTTCATGAAAAACAAAAAAAAAAGTTTTAATCATATTTTTTTCTTACAGCTTACAAAATAGAAGATTGTATATTGAACCGGAATCCTGTAATCATTTTTTATTTATTTCTTACACCTTTAAAATTTTAATATAAAATTATAAATAAAAACTTAAGACATAGATTGATCCTAAGGGTATGATTAACCCCAGTCTCTTAGCCAGGATTCTCAATTCATGATTTGACACTTTTTTATACTTTTCGGCTAAGAGACGGTTCTTATATCTCTTATTTAAGAGACGATTCTTAATTTTTCTTAATTAAAATCTAAGAAAATGTAAGAACCGTCTCTTAGCCGAAGATAACAACATCAGTTAAAAGACTGGAGTTAATCATGGTCTAGATAGCTAATCATTCACATATTATTAGTCAGCGTAAAAGAACATGTTATCTAGAAAAATAACAAAAGAACATGTTATCTAGAAAAATAACATACATTTGTTGACAAATAACTTGTTTACGGTTATTTATCTAATTTTATTTTCACAAAGTGCTACTACACATTTAAAATATAGATGATATGATTGGCCAAAAATCATTAGGAAGAATAGTAAGCAATAAACATCACAGGACAACACAATAACTACTACACCAAAAAAGTTGCACGTACGTCCAACGACATATTATACTCATAATGTCGTGAATATAGTATTTAATGAGTTAGATAGTAATAAAAAGAAATGAAAATGACATATCATACAGAAAAAGAAGAGAGGATGGCGTGAATAACCTTGCAAATTGTCATGAAATCGTGGTCTGTCTTACTATCGCCAAGCCCCAAATCAGGTAAACTAGACGCAACGCCACCGAACTCTCTCAAAACGGCATCGCGTTTGTGTTGACCGACAAGAACACCGGGTCTTCTGACAAAACCGGTTGCCCGACCGGATTTGGAAACCTCGAGTTCTGTTCCAAGAACTTTATCGACACCTAGGAATGTCTTCGCGAACGGTTCGACCATGATCCGTGGACTCGCTGTTACTATGTAACGTTTCCCGAACGTGTTGAAGATACTCCACGAGTCTGGCCTCACATCCTCGGCGTAGAACCTTGGAAGTACGGAACGGACCACGAGCTCGACGTCTCGGATCTTGAGACCCGCGAAGGTGATAAAGATGAAAACGTTGATGGCTAGAGTCTCGGAAATTGAGAGGTACATGAGGTAAACAAACGGTACGGATGCGAGTAAGATCAAGGCTCGGAGTAAGCTCCCTGCTTCGAGGGCCACGAGAAAATAATAAGGAAATGCACTACGAGAGATTAGTAAGGTCCCGTCAAGATCAGCGGCAACGGTTTGGTTCGACCGGTCCTTAATCTCGTAACTTGATATTGGCTCGAAACGACGCCGCTTCTCGTGAGCCCCCATCAGGGAATAAGCTGGAGAGAGCAGAAAAAGAAGAGAACAGAGAGAGAGAGTAAAGGGTGATTTAGAAGTTGAGAATGGATTGTGAATACTTTTTAGGGGTGTTGTTTATATAAAGAGAGGCGAGAGAGAATGGGCATGATTTTGTTGTTGTGGTGGTTTGATGTTAGTATGCCAAAGAATTTTGGTTTTGATTTTTCAACGGTAAAAGAAAAAAAACTATCTACATTAGATAAAAAAAAATATTTGTGTAACTGATGTAAACTAAATAGGAGTGGGTACGAATGCCATCATAATTTTCAGTATTTATAATTTGATTCGTATTTTACGTATATTTAATTTTTTGATATGTTTTTATTCAAAAAATATGGATATATGGTTTTTCGGATATCCAAAGAAAAATTACAGGGTATTTACGGATATCTCATTCATTTTATTCAGTAAAAGTAAATTAATAAAAACAATACAAATTGTTTAAAAATATATATTTTACATAATATTAAATAAAATTAAATATTAGTGAAACTAAATGTTTCATAAATTTTTAAAATTGATTAAATTTTTAAAAGACACAAAATTTTAGAAAATTATAGTTTTTATAAATATTTTATATTCCTTTCTTAATTTAATACTTTTATAAGTAATTTTATAAATAAATTGTTTGTTAAAATAATAATTACATTATACATTTAAAACTATATTCGACTCTTAATTTTATCAATAATTTTAATTTTTTTTATACTTTTGACGGATATTGATTTTTAATATTTTTTGCTCCAAATATTTACGGATATCTGCATTTTCAGATCAAAACCTAGGGGCGGACAGAGAGTTTACCTAACGAACATACTCTCGGCTGTTTTCTAATTATCCTTAAGTAATTCAGTTTAATAATATGTTTAATTTTTTCTAATTTTGGTGAACAAAAATGAAAAATGCTCCGAATTATAATTTTTTTTTTGTCAAACTTTATCTTGTGCCCCTAACTAAAACACTAGATTCATTTTGATCAAACAAATAAAATCAAATTGATGGATAAAATGCTCAGCCCTAAAATTAAATAGTTGATTTTCTGAATACGTAAGGGAGTGGTTTGAAGAAAATATGGACCACAAGAGTGGATAACAAATTGATTAATTAGGGATAAATAGTTAAGTGTGACGTATGATATTGAGAGAAATGGAGTTAAGGTTGGTGAAGACTGAAGAGTGCAGACCGATACCAATCTATTGATTAGCCAAAAAATTTGGGGAACTTTACGTCGTTGAAGGCGGCCCCACGTGTTGCCGCTTTATCGTTAGAACATTCACTTCTCTATAGGATATGATTGGTAAAGTAAAAGTGTAAAACTAATTCTCGTGAATGGTGAACTTTTTTTTAGTACGGTGAACTTTTTTTTAAGAAAGATAAAAAATTAAATATTTTTCTTCTTTTTTTATCACTGTTCAAAGCTTAAGTAAATTAAAAGAGGAAAAGTATAAAACAAATCTATTCTATGCCACTGGTGGTATGTTAATTTTTTTAAAGTTTGAAATATTTGTTTGCTGAATATGCAATTATTTTATAATAATTTTTGTATGTTTTGTATTATGAACTATTTTTCGATAGGTCACTAATTTTTCTACTACTTAAATTCAAACATTTTCTAAAGTTTTATCACCAAATGTTTTTTAATATCGTGTGAATAAGATAAAAAAAAATTAAGGAAAGGTCATGTGAAGTTTTAGGGTTAGTATATAAATCTTTGGAACTTCCAAAAAAATTAACATATCACCTGTGAAACATAATGAAACTCACAAACGAATGAGCACGTGAAAAATATTAGTTGTTGACAATTAGAACGTTACAAAATTACAATTGTATTCAAATAACTGTAATCTTATATATTAAAACAGAAGTCATGAATTCTTTTCATGTGTGATTTTTTTTATTTGGACCATTTCTAAAAAATATCATATTTTACATAATTTCATTATTATATCTTTTAATATATAATAAAATATATTAACAAAATCTTTTTAAAAATCTTCTTAGAATTTTCTTAGAATCTTTTTAATGTTCTAACAAAATCTTTTTAAAATCTTCTTAGAATCTTTTTAAATTTACATTCAAAAATTAGTTAGTTTTAATTTAAATTATCATAAAATATAATCTTATATATTAAGACAGAAGTCATGACTTCTTTTCATGTGTGATTTTTTTAGTTTGGACCATTCCTAAAAAATATCATATTTTACATAAGTTCATTATTAGATCTTTTAAAATATAATAAAATATATTAAAAAAATATTTTTAAAAATCTTCTTAGAATCTTCTTAGAATCTTTTTAATGTTCTAACAAAATCTTTTTAAAATTTTTTTAGAATTTTTTAAAATTTACTTTCAAAAATTAGTTAGTTTTAATTTAAATTATCATAAAATATAATTAGAAATTTAAATTGAATATAGTTTTGGTTTATAAACGAAAATATTTATATTAAAAAAAAAAATTTCATGTTTATATATATATTTTATGTTTTAAAAATTCAGGACATGACAACTATATAAGTTTTAGTTTTGGTTCAGTAAGACAAATATATAATAAGCAACATATATATGTGATGATTTTAATTTACAGCATGAAAACTATAAAATTATTATATCTGGCATAATTATACAAACATTTAAATATGTGAATAACATTAAAAATATGTAATAATTATGTAAAACAAATATCTATATATATAATTGTGAAAATATATACCCGCACGGTTGTGCGGGTGGAAATCTAGTCTATACTATTAAAGCAGAATCCTATTTTAAAAATTACCTTAGCCTCCCCTTTTTTTTACTAACATTGCATGTTTCATTAAGGGTAATCAAGTAATTTTAATAACACATCTATATTGGGTCTTTTTTTTATCCAGCCCACATCAGATCTCTCTTGGGCCATTTGGGCCGATTAAGAAATCAGATCTAATTATCACATTTTTTTTCCTTTGGGCCGTTGAGTCCAAGTTCAAATAATTTTTTTTCAACTATCCTTAATTTTTTTTCTTAATATAATTTAAATATTCATAAAAAAATTTGAATTTTTTATTGAAAAATATAAATCTTTATTAAAAGTATATAATTATTTTATTAAAATATTAACCACATAATAAAATTAATTTATTAGAGTTATACCAATTTAATTCATTAAAGAAATAAAATTTAATTTTTTTAACATAAATAGTCATTTAAAATAAAATATGATAAATAAATAAAAAAGTGTAAGTCTTTTATAAAATAAAACATAAATATATGAAAATATGACATTTCAATTGAAAAAAAAAAAGGAAAATAAACCCGCGTTTTGAAAGCGCGGGTCAAAATCTAGTTTTGTATTATAATACAAATCACTTCACTTTCAATTGAATAAAATTTTATTTTTTTCTACAATAAGTAGCGTAACTATTAATATGTCTACTTGATTAACAGTTTTTTTTTTCTGGCCTAGAGTAAACTTAGATCTAGAATGAACGTTCACTTGTTAAATACAATATAGTTACACATTGCTTTTTAATTGTGAAACTCTTGTTTGTCTATATTTTTGTTATTCTCTAATTTATGAAGATTCATTTTGAATTTTTTTTATAATTTAATTAAGAATTTGTAATATTGCAAATTCATAATAGCAAGTCCTTCATTTGATGCAAAATTTATGACATTTTAAAACTACACAAATTTTTAAAAGTTTTATTTTTGTCTTGCTTTATCCAAAAAAAAAACAGATATATTATTTGTAGATTTGTAAAAATATTATAAAAGCAAGCACTAAATTTTAATAAAGTAAACTATAATATATAAAGATATATATATATATATATATATATATATATTTCATATATTAAGATTTATTAAAATATAAGGTATATTATCAGTACTATATCAACTGTTTTTACCAAAAAAAAAAACTATATCAAGTCTTAACTGAGATAATGTAGGATGGGGTCCTTGCAAAATACAAATTTTATTTTTCTTTTCTTTACTTTTTTTTGTTGCTGATGATTAATATATGCTTGATCAAAATAAAAGAAAGAATACTTTCCCGTTATTTATGAATGATGTGTTTAAAAAAAATACTTTCTGGTTTAACAAAAATAGTATTGTTTTTCTCAAAAAGTAAACAAAAATATATAGTATTATCTGATTTCTGTTAAAATAATTGTTTAATTTTTTATATTTTGTATGAAACTTTGAAATTTTTAAAAGAAAATTTGTAAGTTTTGATAATATTCTTTTTTGAAAAAAAAACTCAGAAAGATGTACGACAGATTTATAAACACTTGTCATCAAAGTTTATAAAAACTTACAAAGCTTAATGAGTAACTACAAATTTTTTCATGAGATTAAGGAAAATCGCAACCACAAAATTTTGTGGGATAAAATCTAAAGATGGATAGAATGGAAATGATAGAGTTTGCTCGTTCGTTCTTTTAATAGTAGATGAACTATTTTTAATTTGTTAATAGTTAATATATGCATTTGTTTTACATTTGCTTTCATTGACGATGTGACATGTCAGAACATAAAACACAGTTTTCTTTTTTTTTTCAAAGAGAGACAGTTTCCATTCTAGCACATGTTTTGGTTTCTGGTTTGCTAAATAAAACACTTTTTTGGTTTATCTCATTTCTCCAATCATACGTTCATTTGCACTCTGAATGCTACCTCTGTAGACAGTTTCCAAAGGCGAAGAGCGAGAAAGGCCTTTTATTTAGATTCTTCGAACGCTAACATTTATATATGTCATTTTCTCGTCTCTGGTCTATGTTTGGCATTTTTGTGTAATGAGAAATTAAGTCAAAAACCATTCCGAGAATTTAAACATCATTAATCTTCATTCACAGGACTGTATAAAGTTCAATATTAGGTACGTAATTTTAGCATACAAATTTCCCCAAATTGTACATATCAGTCCACCGGTTTCTTTTATGGCCTATTCTTCAAAATGTTCGCATATTAATTGGTAAAATAAGTTAATATCACATTGCAATGCAATAAGGAACTAACAGAATTAGATCATCATTCTAAATATAAATGTTGTTTTAAATAGCATCAGATGTGTTTTATTTTGCTATTGCATCTCTAATATAAGATGTTTTGTGATGCTGATGGAAACCTAATAAAAGTTTTCTTAAAACGTATAGGAAAAGAATAGATTTGCAAACTCATGTATTTATTATTTTCCGTTCTATTAGTACGCTCAAGACCTAAACTAAGCGATACCACATGGGACATTGATGTGCCTCCATATCATGTACCAACCCAAAGGCATTATATTGAATTGCATTTAGTCTCTATGTTCAGGTATAAATACTTTCCTACTTAAAAATTGGTGAAAATTAACAAAATTTAGTTTTCGACCAAAACAAAATGTATTGTAACTCTGATTATAAACCATTTTAAAAAGTATTCAAATGAATTTAACTTATAAAAATAATACCTTATCAGAATAGCTGAAATGAAAAAATAAAAATAAAAATACTCAACCAAATTACTATAAAGATTTATAATAGTTTATTTTCAAAATAAAGATTCGTTGCACAAAAACAAAAACAAAAACAAAAACAAAAACAAAAACAAAAACAAAAACAAAACAAAAACAAAAACAAAAACAAAAACAAAAACAAAAACAAAAACAAAAACAAAAACAAAAACAAAAACAAAAACAAAAACAAAAACAAAAACAAAAACAAAAACAAAAACAAAAACAAAAACAAAAACAAAAACAAAAACAAAAACAAAAACAAAAACAAAAACAAAAACAAAAATAAAAACAAAAACAAAAACAAAAACAGAATAAATATAAGTATTGTGACAAAAAAAATAAAGGCATAATAGTCATTGTTATTTCTTGTCTGAAGGTTATTATGTATTATATAAAAATATCAATCTTTATTTAACTCCTAAGTTTGGAACCGAAATATGTATGTCTCCGTACGTAGATTTTGGATTAGACGGTTGTATAATGATATAGCGTAAATCATCCTCTTCCAAAAAGTTGAACTTCTTATAATATTACTTTGAAATGTGAAATATAAATTGTATTCTCTACAAAAGGTTTGAATTATCACCGAGTTATCTTTGTTTCTAATTATCCAAAGATTCCAAACTATGATAGCCCTGTTCAGAACACAGTCGCGGCTACTAGCGTCAGCGTCGAAATTTAAAGCAAGCATCTGAGAAAAAAAATTCCAGACTTTGGACACAGCTAGGGGTAGGCAGAAAAACTGAACCAAACCGAGTCAAACTGAACCAACCGAACCGACACCAATTCGAACCGAACCAAAATCTGTTTCAAACCATTTGGATGAAGATTTCTCCAACTCAAATGGTTCGAATCGAACCGAGAAACCGATGTGTTTTTGTAATTATTTAAATTAAAAATATTAGTAATACCAATATACTAAAATTCTAATACCAAACCATGTATTTTCTATTTTTCATTCATTAACATATATTCTTCTAACCTAATATATAATCATCAAAATAATTGATTTAAAAAATAGAAAATTTGAATTTTTTTATTCTTATATATGTAAACGTAGATGTTAAATCTAAACTTAAAACCTAAAACCTAAAGCAAATTTTATTAAAAATAAAAGTTCTTCTTCACATCGTCACATGGAAGATGATTCATTGCAGACTTTTTAATAATGATATAAGAAACATTACTAATGATTTTGGTTTTCTTTTTTTAGTTAACTTTCATTTGTTTTGATTTTTATATACTTTTGTGACTTTCTTAAACTTTGTGACTTTCTTAAAGGTTTTTGTTTCAGTTTTATATTAAATTTAGCTCGCATAGTTTATGTTTACATAATTAATGTTATAAAACATAATTTCTCTTACAAAAAATTAAACTAAGAAGAATCTAATTAAACAGATCCAAAAAAACAAACTGCATCGAACCAAATGCAAACCAAACCGAATATAAACCGAACCAAACACAAATCAAACCGAACCAAACCAAACTAACTATGATTTAATTCAGTTGAAAAAATACTAGAACCGAACTAACCAAACGGAACCAAACCCGAACCGAACCGAGAAAATAACCGAAGTGCCCACTCCTAGACGCAGCGATCATTTCAAGCTTTAGATTAAACATGTTTTGGGACGTTGGAATTAACTGCGGCAGCCGCATCAACTTTTATAGTCGCTGCGGCAAACCATGATAATTAAAAAAAAAAATCAAGATCGCTCATTTTGTCTCCGTCGAAGTGTTATATATATATTTTTGCCGCTACCGCTGCTCCGGCCGGCTATGAAAAGAACAGACCTGATGTCATTATCAACTATGATGTTAATGGCAAATAAAATAACATTTTCCTTTAGTGCGTTTTAAGCTTCCCATAGTTCCAGCTTTGATAGGCACGTTACTTGCTACGTATGCATCTCGAATATATCTAAATTAGATTTGCACGGTTGCACCCATCTCCCCCTTAACTTCCAAAGGTTGGGGACAATATCGCGGACTATCTACCAATTCTCAAGACTCGCTTATAATATAACTTCAAACCATCGTCAACGTGATCCCCATACTCGACCGTAGTTATTTGATTGCTTCCGCTACTGAGCTAAATTTACTTATTCACTTTCACCTGTTTTGAAGATGTAGATTCCACAAGTTGCATCTTGTTACATTTTTTATGTAGAAAATGTCATAATGAAGCTTTTGGACATCCATGCTGCTATAGCTCAGCCTTTTAGGTTTTCTTAAACTTCTCTCTTTTGGGCTTTCCAACGCCGTGACGCTTCTGTATGATACTGGGCCAATGATTGACTTTTCTTATAGTTTGCGACAGAGATAATTAGTGCTGCCTCCGTTTCAAAAAAGGGGTTTTTGCCAAAACTAAACCACAACTTGATTTTAATTCTAAACCTATACCCAAACTTGAATCAAATGCAAAACTAATCTAAAAGCCTAGTGAAATTACAGCTCAGCCCCTTGTGACCAAACAAAAAAACAGAAGCCATTTTTACGAATATAGCCCCAGTAAATCGTCTGAGATGTTGGAAGTCGTCTGGACGACTGAAGTGTAAATCGTCTGGTACCAGTTTTCAAGTAATTATAAACAGTTTTCTCGAGGAGGAGATTTCTTAGCCAACACGCTTCTGCCACGACATTCGCTACTCCTTTATACTCAGCTTCGGCACTTGATCTGGAGACTGTTGGTTGGCGCTTTGCAGACCATGATATCAAGTTGTCTCCCATGTATATGCAGAATCCCGACGTAGACCTTCTTGTCGAAGGGCAACCGCCCCAATCAGCGTCTGTGTATGCAGTAAGAGACAGCTTTTGGTGTTTGAGAAGTTGAAGTCCCATCGATTTGGTGCCCTGTAGATAGCGTAGAATACGCTTGAGAGCTTGCATATGTGGCTCGCGAGGTGCATGCATGAAGAGACATATTTGCTGGACTGCATAGGAGATGTCGGGGCGTGTAAAAGTCAGGTACTGGAGAGCTCCGGCGAGGCTTCGATACTCTGTAGCGTTGTCTATTAACTTGCATGCGTCTTCTGCAAGTTTTGATTTCAGGTCCACTGGTGTCGTACATGGCTTGCACTCAGACATGCCGGCTCGCTGGATTATCTCCGATGTGTAGCTGGCTTGGGAGAGGAAGAGGCCTTTCTCATTGAACTTGGCCGAGACGCCAAGGAAAGAGCTGATGACTCCAAGATCTTTCATTGGAAATTCCGATTTGAGGAGATTGATAACGGTGTCTCGCAGAGGAATAGTAGAGAGATAGGCCATGAGATTTCCTTTCCTGTAAACAAATAAACTTGTATCCGTTTTTGTTTGGATAAAGCCATTGTTAGTAATAAATGAAACAAATCTTGCATTCCAAGCCCTCGGAGCCTGTTTCAACCCATAGATTGAACGCTTTAGCTTGCAAACATGATTTGGTCTATCTTTATCGATGAAGCCCGATGGTTGAAACATGTATACTTCCTCATCCAACGTGCCATGCAAGAAAGCATTCTGGACATCAAGCTGATGAACTGGCCAATCATTCTCGAGAGCTACATTGAGAACCGTTCGAATGGTGGCTGGTTTGACTATTGGACTGAATGTTTCATCGTAGTCAATGCCATGCTCTTGAGACTTCCCATTGGCTACCAGTCGTGATTTGTGGCCTTTGAAATTTCCATCTGCATCATACTTATGTTTGTACAACCACATAGAGCGCACAATGTTAACGTTAGGCGGTCTAGGCACAAGATCAAAAGTCTCGCTTTTAACAATAGCATCGTACTCAACAGTCATAGATGGATTCCAATTAGGATCACTCAAGGCTTTAATAGGGCTTTTTGGAAGTGGTGAGAAAGGTTTGGCAAGAAGAGAAAAAATCTGTTTAGGTTTCGAAATACCATGTTTGGAGCGAGTAGACATGGGATGCCTAGGAGCCGCTACCGCTGCTGGAGCAGGGGGCGTTGGCGCATCTTGTGGAATCTGAGGAGTGGCCTGTGGAGGAGCAGGCAGAGGTGATTCCAAGATGTTTTTAAAAATAGGAGAAGGCTCAGTATAAATTAAGATATGATAAAATTGATTTGTTTTGAAAATAGATGAGTGGAAGTAGTGAATCATGAAATACTTTGGTTTAGGAGTTTGGTAAACATATGTTGTAGTATTGTATGTATTGTTAGGGTTAGATTTTGGAAAACTAAAATGTTTTTTTCAAAAATTAGTTTTCACCTATATGTGTTTATTTCTGTGTATAGTAAACACTTTTCAAGTTTGATTTGGTTTTATGAAGTGTTTAATTAGATAATCAAGTTTAGGGGTTATGTTTAGGGTGTGGACGACTTATATTTCAGTCGTCTGTTGAATAATTTACCCGGACGACATATATTTCAGTCGTCCACATCGTACTGAACCTTATATTTTACCAATGTACGTTTTAACCTAACCGGATCATTTTACTCGGACGACTTACATTTCAGTCGTCTGGTGAAGAAATTAAAACAATAGCCTTTTCTCATCGTACCAATAAACTTCAATGGCCTTTTTCTCATCTTAATAAACAAGAATTTTGGTAAGAGATGGAAACAAACAATAGTAACTAGTCAAAGCATATCATATTTTTTATAAGTTTGCATTGAAAAACTTAGTCAAATTTAGTAAAACTAAGGGAAAGAACATATTTTGTAAATATGAATTTTACATATCTTGAAGTTACTTATCACTCTTAAAAATACAAGTTATTCAAAAACTAACGTAGAAGACTTAAAAACTAGTGGAGAAGACGCGGACGACTTCAATCTAAGTTGTCTAGACGACTAAACTATATGTCGTCTAGTCAACGCAGATGTTATTTTTGCAATTGACTTTGAAATATGTTATTTCGGACGAGTGAAAGTTAAGTCGTCTACTATTGTTTGGTTAAAAAAAACTCCAAAAAAGCTAGACGGCTTACATTTCAGTCGTCAGAGGTTAGTTTTGCATTTGACTGGATTATTTCAGAAGTTTGACTTTTTGGACGACTTACATTTCAGTCGTCTAGTGAAAATTAAAATAATAATATTTTTTTAAAAGTAGACGACTTACAGTTAAGTCGTCATAGGTTAGTTTTGCAATTGAAAAAAAAAACTTCAAGATTTAATTATATTCAGACGACTTTTAATTCAGTCGTCCACGAGACGACTGAAATGTAAGTCGTCCAGGATTTACGAGGTTTGACCAGAATCTCGGAAAAAAAACCTGGACGACTTACAATTAAGTCGTCTGGTGGACGACTGAATTATAAGTCGTCTGTGTATAATTAAATCTTGAAGTTTTTTTTTTCAATTGCAAAACTAACCTATGACTACTTAATTGTAAGTCGTTTACTTTAAAAAAAACTAGATCTTGACCCGCCCGACCGGGCGGGTATTTCTTTTATGTTTTTAGTTTTTTTTGTTTATATTAAATGATGCATTTGTAATATTGAAACATAAATTTATATTGAAAATTAATCTTTGCAGCTATAATAAAAATTAAAATTAAAATTTTAAAAAATATTTTGATATAAATTTTAAATTTCCTAATTAAAATAATATAGAGGTGGTCATATTTTTTCCAATTTCAAAATCTAAGTTTCCTTAAAGACAAAGAAAATAAATTTATAAGTACATAAAATATATAAACATATTTGGAACTATAATTTCTATTAAAATAAATTTGATAAAGAAAAAAAATCTTGCTGTTGTTATTTATTTCTAGAGCTTGATCCGTGACCGTATGAATATTTACTACACATTTGTTAATATAAAATTTTTAAACATAACAATTTCATTTATTACTTTGAATAATTATATTTTGTGATTTTAATCATCTATTATATCACAATGTATAATATAAACAAATCCAATATTTATAACTAATTGGACTTATATTGTGAAAGCATTATACTAATATATGAATAAACTATTTTATATTTTATTTATATGTTATATAAAATGATTATGATGTGTGATTTTTTTATTTTCTTATTTATTACTTATAAATATTAAAAATATTGAATATGTTAATACGAAATACATTAGAAAATTTATTTTGGTTATGATTTGATAAAAGAAATCTATTATTTAAATTTTGGAAAGACATTAAATGCTTAAATCTATTATTTAAATTAGGAAAAGACAAGCATGCTTAAATATAGGTTCAATAAATATCTCAACGGCATTTTAATGTAAATAAGTGGTAAAACTAAGGGGTATTTCTATTTTGTACTTCTTTTTTAATAATATAGATATTATTATTTTAATTTTTGCCAGACGACTGAAATGTAAGTCGTCTGGAGAAGTCAAACTTCTGAAATTATCCAGTCAAATGCAAAACTAACCTATGACGACTGAAATGTAAGTCGTCTAGGTTCTTTGGATTTTTTTTTGAAACCAAACAATAGTAGACGACTTAACTTTCAGTCGTCTCAGGTTACAGATTTCAAAGTCAATTGCAAAAATAACCTCTGCGTTGACCAGACGACTTCCAGGTAAGTCGTCTACAGCCAGACGACTTCCAGGTAAGTCGTCTACAGCCAGACGACTTTCCAAGTAAGTCGTCTGACGAACAGATCTGGAAAAAAACTGGATGTCATACCTTAAATTGGTGAGATAAGTTCCTTAGCATACATAAGGCTTCTCCAAGCACACAGAATCACAAACGAAAGTCACCCACCCATAATCGTTAGCTTCTATGACTCTATGAACCATAAAAATTTTAGAATCAAAATCTTGGGTTTTTTTAGCTCATTGTGGAGAGAAAGTGAGAGATATGTTGTGTTTAGTTCACAAGAATGGAAAAAGAAGAAAGGTAAATCGATTTTGGGAGCATTAAGAGCTTCAAATTGGTTGTTCATGGTGGTTGTGGTATTGATGATAATGGCAATCTTGTAATTACTTGAAGATGATGAGGGTGAGAGAGTAAAAATGTCATTTTCGAAAAGAAAAAAAAAATTGATGGCATTTTCGTAAATTATATGAACTTGTGGGGTGAATAGGGCAAAACCAATTTTCAAAAAAAAGGGAGATTAGTTTTGTGTTTGACTTTAAGTTGTAGGTCAATTTTACAAAAACCCCTTCAAAAAATCTATATTTAAAAAAGAAATTGTTTCAAAAAAATACACCATCTATTCCTTAATATAAGATGTTTTGCATGAAAGCACAAAAATTAATAAACTTACTTTTTAAAAGATAGTATTATTAAATAATATAAATTAAACATTAGTTAACCAATCATAATGCAGTAAAATGTAATTGGTTAACCAATTTTCAATAAATCTAAAATATCTTAAGAATATCTTATATTTTGAAACATCAAAACTTCTCCAAAATATCTTATATTATGGAACATATGGAGTATATGTTTTATATTTTTAATGCATAAGTTAATTGTAAATGGTAAACTTCAAAAAACATAATAGTGTTTATAAAAAATTTACTGGTTAAAAATTATGGGAAATAGTTGATAACGAAAAATAATGCGGTAACCAAAATCTAATAAGTTTTTAAAAGTGTAAAAAACCTAAAACATATATCTTTCTGAAACAGATAAAGTATTTGCTAATAGCAATGAATGTGGCCCGCTTTCAATTTGATTTTAGAAAATGAATGCCTAAAAATCTATTCTATTAAAATAGAAGTCATGACTTTTTTCATGTGTGTTTTTTTTTAATTTGGACCATCATTTAGAAATTTTATTAAAACTAATAACAAATAGAATTTTTGAACTACTTTAATCATAATATCTTTTGATATATTTTAATTTTAAATATAAAATATATATTTTAAAAAATCTAACAAATCTGTTTGAAAAGATTTTAACAAGATCTTAATTTTCAAAAATTATATATAAATATTTTCACTAATTTCATAATTAGTTTTGAAATATTATTATACATTAATATAATTAGTTATCGTTTATAAAATAAATAAAAAAAATTCTATCATATTTTTTATCTATTATATAACCATAATCAATTGTATTATAAAATTTTTATATTAAGCTAAATAAGGTAAAATTATATTAAATAATAAATTTATATATAACTTAATTTTATCACTATAAATATTTATGTTCAAAAATATAATATGTTGATAAGACGGGTTAACATTAGCAAACTATATAATAAATGTATAAAAATTAACATATATTTCATTAAATCTAATAATATAAATATTTGTAACTACTTTAATCATGATATATTTTCATTTTAAATATATATATATATATATAAAAAGTATTCTAAAAATTCTGCTGATAAATACTTTAACGATATTTTAAATTTCAAAAATTTTATGTAAATATTTTTACTAATTTTGTAATTAGCAATGAACTATTATTATGCATTAATATATTCAATTATTGTTTATAAAATGAAAAAACTCTATCCTATTTTTATTTATTTTATAATTATAATCAATCATGTTAAAATAAAATTAATATATTGAATTAAAAATGATAAATTTATATTAAATTCATAAATGTTTCTTTTCATAAATATAAAATATTCATGTTAAAAATATAATACGATTACAGAACAATTTAACATTAGCAAACAATATAATACATGTATAAAGTTAAGATTTTTTATATACAATAATATATTATCTAAAATGAATAAAAGTAAAAATATTGATAAAAGAAAATCTAGCTTTGAAAATCAGGTCAGAATTTAGCCTAAATTAAGTAATAATTTTTAAATATGTTGTTTCATTCATATATTAAGTTTTTTAATAACTAAATGCAAATACAATAATACAAATATATAATAAGAAGAAACAAATGCATAAGACAGTTTTAAACAATTGATTAACTACAACATATAAACTATAAAATTAAATTATTATATCTGAAATAGTTATATTAACATTTAAATATATGATTAAATCTGAAAATAAATATTTGTGCAGTTGTGCGGATCGTAATCTAGTAATAGTTTAAAAGTCCTTTGCTGAAAAGAAAAAATAAAGAACAAAACTCTTCTGACAAATTTTAAATAATAAAAATACATGACAAATTAAAAATTAGCAAATAAAGTAGCAAGTAGAAAAAAATCAAAAGACTATTTAAGCCGGAAGCGCAGGCTCTTATCTTTTCCATTCATTGTCTGCCACCTCCTGTCCAATCCACTCGTGCAATACTAAACAGAATCTAATCGGAGCGGAAAGACAAAATCAACCAAGAAAGTAGATTAGCGCCTCTATTTATTTTTCTCATATCTACAAAATACTTTTAGTTTAGCAATATTTCACTTTTTCAAGTTTTTGACACTTAAACAATATGAAAATGTCTTCATAACAAGTAACAACATCACACTTGTTCAGTAAAAAAATCTCAATCGTTAATTGTCTTGTGTAATTCTGAACTTTCTAATCAATATTCAGAATGATATCAACACATTGTGCTTAACTTAACCAAAACCGGAATGAATGTACATGATATGAAAATATTTGTTAGCTCTCCATAAAAATACTACGCGACGTTCTTTTGTAATTCTAAACTTTATAATGAATATTCAGAATGAAATCAATACATTGTGGTTAACTTAATCCAAAACCGAAATGAATGTGCATGATAATAAAATATTAATGAGCTTTCAATAAATACCACGCGATAGCCATGTGCTGTGATTTTGACTCTTCCTTCGTCTTCTGTCGTTCATCCTTTCCCTGAATGTTTGGTTTCAGTTCTTCTCAAGTCGTTAAAGTCTGTCCACGAAGTCCGAAAACAACCATTACAATGACATTATCACCCTTTGACATTCAACCAAGATGATATGGAAATATGATGGTGATTAGGTAATTTCTGATGTCAAATCATTTGCTGTGTTATAGTCGAATGGACACTTAAACAATATGAAAATGTCTTCATAACAAGTAACAACATCACACTTGTTCAGTAAAAAAATCTCAATCGTTAATTGTCTTGTGTAATTCTGAACTTTCTAATCAATATTCAGAATGATATCAACACATTGTGCTTAACTTAACCAAAACCGGAATGAATGTACATGATATGAAAATATTTGTTAGCTCTCCATAAAAATACTACGCGACGTTCTTTTGTAATTCTAAACTTTATAATGAATATTCAGAATGAAATCAATACATTGTGGTTAACTTAATCCAAAACCGAAATGAATGTGCATGATAATAAAATATTAATGAGCTCTCAATAAATACCACGCGATAGCCATGTGCTGTGATTTTGACTCTTCCTTCGTCTTCTGTCGTTCATCCTTTCCCTGAATGTTTGGTTTCAGTTCTTCTCAAGTCGTTAAAGTCTGTCCACGAAGTCCGAAAACAACCATTACAATGACATTATCACCCTTTGACATTCAACCAAGATGATATGGAAATATGATGGTGATTAGGTAATTTCTGATGTCAAATCATTTGCTGTGTTATAGTCGAATGGGCCCTCAAAGGTTACTTGTGGGTTTAGTGGGGTCAATTTGAGATAATGTCAAATATATAGATTCCAAAGAGAAGATAAGGTATAAATTCTAGAAATTTTAATAATTTTAATGGAAGATATAATGTAGAGTGTAACTCGTGAATATATACAAAAATGTATTTTTTTCTAAAATGTAATTTTTATACAAAAATATATTGATTCATTGCATTTATGCAAACTAAATAAAATTATGAAATTTATCATCATTAAATTATACAAGTAGAAACTTATAATATGAAAGGCCTAATATGAAATATCTTTGAATACCAAGGCCTAACTTTTTCTAATACGGAGGTAATCCAAAAATGTTCCACTCAACTCATTCTTAAAAATGAAAACATATTCTATAGAATAATCCACTCAACACGTTTTTAGTAAATCTAATTAGTGTAATTACTACCAATTTAACTAATCACATTTGAGTAAACAAGTTTCCAATAGAAATTGCTTCCAGGGGAAATTTTCATATTTTATCACCAGAACGTCACTATTTTTTTGTATATCGGATAATGGAAAAATTCGAACAAATCTTCCAAGAAAAGGTAGAGATGTAGTGTAGTTCTTGTTTAGTGTCAATATCATCTGACCCTACACAATTAACATCACACACAATGCCACTATATGTTACTAACAATCATTTAGAGTAGTTAATTTTGATTTTATTCCTCGTGATTATCTTTTTTACTAAATTTATCTTAATCCTTGTCGCAAAGACTCCCAAAAAAATCATGAGAAACGACTAAAATTATTAGTACTAAAACTTTGAACATATGTGGATTATAAATATTTAGTCCCCACTTACCTACTACTAAAAGACGAAAGAGCACATTTATTCTCGATGAGAAACACTTTTCTTCATTTCAATTTTTTTTCTTCATAATGATGTTTATTTCAACTTCTTAATATTATTTTGTTGTTAATTATTATCTTGATCCTACACAATTAACATTACACACAACACCACTTTTGTTTTAATGGTCTTTCTTTTACGCCCCTCTGCAATGGATATTTAACTAACCAAAGGAATATCTTTTCCAAATCGTTGTTTAATTCTCGTAACTTTGCAAAATTAAGCCCAGCTCGTGGTTAGGTTTATTTCCTTTTCTCTGGATACACCCATAAATAAAACATTAGACCTTATCATATAAAATAATATTAGGAAAAACATTAAGAAATAGCTTTTGTTTAAAATTCTAACGTGTGTAATTATATGATTTTTTGTGAGTTGGATAGGAATTTATTAGAAAACGAAAGGTGGTGGCCTGATGCTCACATGAATCCAACTAGTAATTCAAAGGGTCTTTCTGAGCCATTGAAATTCATTTTTTCTCAAAAACACGTTGAAATTTTACACAAGAAAGCAGGTGTGTACTCTTTTTAGTTTTTGTTTTGTTATCTTCGTATAGCTGTTTTAATTCTGTTTATGACCTTAAAGCAGGGTTTGTTTTATAAATAATAATTATACTATATAGCTAAATTTTGGAATATCAATGAATGGCACTACTATAGAAGTAAATGGCTGGTGCTTTTAAAAATTATTAGGCATACTTCTTAGGCATACAATATCAATTAATATAAACTCTGTTCTTTTATATGCTTACATGGCTTATTGTATAAACACCAACCATGCCGTTAATTATGTAGTCATCCACCAAGACCATACTGTTTTGTAAAATCCATTAAATCAAAAGTTATAACGTGGATGGTTACATATGCGTGCGTTCTTTCTATTTATCATATCTACAGTCTGACACAGCCATTTCTTTCCATGAAACCGAATGCGTCCGGCAGTAACACCAGATAACAATTTACGAAGAACAATCTCCTTTTTATGGAAAAGTGTCGTGGACTTCATGGGAGAGGGTTACTTCAGCTTGTGGAAAAAAAACCCAATCATTTCATAACGACGGTTAGATTCTAACATTCTATTATAATTTGCAAAAAACCAAGTTATACGTTGATCTTCATATTTGCAAAAAAAAAAAAAGAATTGTTTATCAATTTTTTTGTTGAAAATCATTTCCAGCTTCCAAAAACTCAGGCCGGATAAAAATCATGCAGTGAAGTTCATATAACATGAAGGCACAATAATAAACTAAGCACCTATTGGTTCATAAATACATAGTACACATAAATCTCGAAATCATATTCGCATTTATATACTGTATTACCTAAGCCTTAACCCAGCTGATAGTAACGCGGGTGTATTCCTTAAACTAAACAAGTGAAAACAAAAATAAATATTGTTTAATTTATTTTTAAAATATGGGAAAATCAATGTTATTTTATACTAGTTCACATAAGAATTAAAAATCAATTATTTTACTTCCCTGGCCAAACCATATTTTTTGGTGTAAAAGGCCAAACCATATTGCGTGGGGGCTATGTTTCCTTA
This sequence comes from Brassica rapa, assembly GCF_000309985.2. Classification (NCBI taxonomy): domain Eukaryota; kingdom Viridiplantae; phylum Streptophyta; class Magnoliopsida; order Brassicales; family Brassicaceae; genus Brassica; species Brassica rapa. The sequence continues at coordinate 3,843,801 of NC_024799.2, read as the reverse complement.
GGAAGCCAACCGACAATAGTCTTTGGGTATCAATTATTTTTCTCAAGCATGTCGAACCCTGGTTGCAAGCCACAACTGGCATTTGGTAGTACCTTTACCACTCAATCGATCTTATCAATATCAGTGATTTTACTATTCATTGTTTTTATTATATGCTTTTTTGTAAAAATTACTCGGTCGTTCTATAAATACCAGCGATTTTACCATTCATCTTTTTTAAGCAAAAAAATAAATAGTAAAATCGCTGGTATTGATAAAACCGACTGAATAATTTTTACAACTAAAACATTTAGTAATTTACTACTACTACCCATATATATATATAACAATTTTTGTTATATCCTTTAGTGGAAAACAGAAATATTGTGTGACCATAAAAATTATCTACGTGGGGTAGTGGAGATTAAAAAAGATTTTTGACTTACTTATTTTGTTCGCCTACATGTGATGAAATATAAGACTATGAATAATAGAGGTGTTAAATTTGTCTTTCAACAGTTTGAACCCTACAATAAGGATGTTGAATAAAGAGAGTAATACAGGTGGATTCAACCTTGTTGAAGAAATTCAACTAGTTGAAACACAGAAGAGAAAAAAATGACATATGTCACTAATTGGTTGGATCAAAGAAAAATGATTTTTTTAAAAAAGTTATGAACGTGTTGTTTTCTAATTGGTTAGACAACTCTCTTTTTTTCACCCCAATTATTTAGAATCAATCATATGATAGTAAAATATTATTTTTTACTTCTATATCAAATTTTGTCATTTTAAAGATCTATAAATAGAAATTTGTTTTATTTAATTTGGATATATATAAAAAACAATTTCTCTTTGTGATGAATAAATTTCAAAAATAATGTTTCATCCTTTTTAAAACTTTATAAATAGATATTTGTTTCATTTAATTTGGAAGCAAAAAATAAATTTGTCTTTGTGAGAAATGAATTTTGAAAATAATAACTAATTAGATAATTTATATTGTAGTTACAATCAAAAATATTATTAATATGTAGTTACTATAGTAAATATTAAAAATATAAATTAAAGTGGTGGAGAAAAATGTTGAATTTTATCAAACAAACTATTGTAGAGATTAAATATGAAATGGATGTTGAATAATTAGGTGGAAAAGAGACAAAATGATGTGGAATGTTAAAAAAAAAAACAAAAAAAAAATGTTGAATTGTTAAAACCATCCTAGATAGTCTAAGACGAACGACGAAGTGAATCAAGACATATCTCATGTGGTGTTGTATCCGGAAGGTTAGGAATCTGACATTAATAATCCAAAATTATGTATTCATATGCAGCTTTGTGTCTTAATATTAGTCTGATCAGTGGGCATTAATTTCTGCAGTTCCATTTTTCTTTTGCTGAATCATTGTTCATATCATTGCCTTTGGTTTTGTTTATCAGCAAGGAGCGTATAATCATGGGTACGATAAAGATACCAAGTTTTTTCTGAGAAAAGGCATATAAAGATACCAAATTTATTAATTCAGAAAATGTTATGTACTTGTTGGTATTGGCAGGGGCAACAACATACTCAAAAGTCAAAACTAGGCAACCCAAAAGGGAAAAACTCAAAGATTTTAAACTTACGAAGACCAGAATTGTTATTAAGATCCACTCTTTGTCCCAAAAAAATAATAGAACCACTTCTTTTACGTAATACTTCAATGATCACTTGTTCTTATATATCCAACACGGAAGCTTGCGAATGTTTCCTTTTGTTCAGTCAGTAATTATTACGGACTTCCAAAAAGATAACAATTCTAGAAGCTTACACAAAAGTTTTTCATTTTTACATGGTAAAATGGTGAAAGATCAGAACATCGGTAGAATAAAAGGATGAAAACGAATTGTCCAAACAAAAATGTTCTGTTTGCAATGTTTCAAGTAGAAGTTAGAACCGCATACTTTTAATCAAAAAAAAAAAGTTAGAACCGCATACTCTTTTTGTTTTAGTGTTTTTGAAAACCGATATCGTTGCAAAAATGGAACTAAACTAACTAACATATCATTTTCTACATGATTATTATTATTCCATCTACACGATCGTGTCGATACATAATTTTCACCGTTCCATATATATAGCAATTTTCAATGAAAGCCAAACTCATGTTAGTTTATAGCCTTATAGGCCTCTATCATTAACCGACACATCATATATCATTTAAAGAATGAATTACATATGTTTTCAATTAGTTATACATATTATTCTCTAAACCAGACTAACGCTTTTTGGTTTTTAATGAAAATTTAAATTTAGCTTTAAATTATTATAAAAAGATTAGACGAAAGCTTTTTGATTATTTTATGCACATTTGAGTTAATTAGCATAAATTTTTAAACTCTTTTAAGAGTTATATTTTAGGTTAGTAAGAAAATTAACATAACTTTATAAATGATATCCAATCATTTGTACTTTTTGTCACAATCATGTGTGCATAGAAATGATTATTGATTGTTGACAAAATGATTAATGTTATATATGAATGTTTACTGCTGCTATAAATAATAAAATATGTGCTATGTTACACTTATTCTATGTTTTCCTTACTAACGCGTAACTAAAAGGGTAGGATGAGGTCAAAACGAGATTCTTAAAGTTGTAAGGTACAATTATCACAAGTGCTTCATGCTTGGTCTAAATGTATTATTATGCCGACTCATGATTTTAGTTTACCGCATTAGTTTCATGTTAATGTAGTGCAACATGGAGCCCTTTTGAACTAAACATGTTTCTGAGTCATCATCCATTTTAATAACATATCAGACAATATCATCAGAAATTTCACCTCATTTTGAGCCATTTTGTTGACTAGATCTATCATCTTGAAAAAAATGGTCATCTTTATCGAACTTTATAAGCAAATTTGGTACGTGGAAATACTAAAATATATCTGGGACACGCTTATAGAGCTATTTACATCTGAAAAGCTAAAAGAATATGGCAGGACAGCTTAGTATTCTAAATAATGATGTGGAGTTTTCTACTAGTAGTTAAACGCAGGTTCTGTTTTTTTTTTAACTATTAAACGCATGTTCTTTGATATTAAAAAGGGTTTATTTGTCAAATTACCAAAAATAAATAAAAATTAGATTTTAAGAAGGAAAGCAGAGAGAAATAGGAAGAGAAAATAAGAAAAAGTTGAGAGTTTTAGTTAGTTAGTGTATTTATGTTTTTTTTGTTGTATATATGGTACAATTTCCCTTAAAAGTATATTGATTGGATTCATTTGCAAATTACTCTCCGAAGTTAAGGCCGAATAACGGGAAACTACTTTTATTTTTCTTAATCTCGATTCTTAAGTAGTTCTGTCAGCATATTTCACAATGAATCATTCCGTATGTATGTAGATTGACCACGTCATGCTGCTGTCATTTTCGCACCTGATATAGTTTGTTAATTTGCTGAAAGTACACGTAGAAAAATCTTCTAGGGATTTAGCGAATCACTTTATTATTCCACTAGTTTTCTATCAGTTTACGAGGTTTTGTCTTTAGCTTATTTGTGGATTGTTTTTAACTTACTAGTATACGAAGATTATTTAATAAAACTATAAACAGAAATTAATCTGAGAATGATTGTTTTCTTTAGAGTATCAAATGTCTAATTTTAAATCAAGGGAGATTGCTCTTAAGTCTTAAACATAAAATAATAAATAACGTGTATTACTGAGATCAAGCATACTGCTTTTCACTGATTATTTTCTGATGAAAGTCCAGACTTTTTTCTTCTGCTAGTTTGGGTTTTTGGCGTTTTGTCAACACATAGTTAATTTATTTTATCTAATTCGTTATTTTGTATCAAGTAATTTTTAGCTATATATATATATATGTCAATAATGAAAATGATATAAAACTTATTCTTTTAACCAAAGTCGAGTAATTATTATTTTATTAGATCATTATGTATAAAACACTATATATATATTATACATGTACTCAGATTAATTATTAGGAGGACATCACATTCTTATGAGCTCTAGTAAAAAACAATATCCTAATTCCTAAACAAAGTTGATTCAATTAAGATAAATGTTTCATGTCGTCCGATCTCAAAGATCTAATATCATCATTAGTTCATCAACCAAATCTTGCAAAATCGACAGCACCTTGAACATGATATCGTTCTTGATATCTTCGTAGCCTTACACGTCTCTTCCTTCTTTTCATATTTCTAAAATCTTTTAATCACTCATTCTGTATCATGATTTAAATAAAGAGTAAGCTGAAATTTAGATATTTCAAAGGTTTGATTATAAGGTTTTAAGTCACGGCATATAACGAAGGAAAAGTACAATTGGCACCTTAATAACATTTAAATCATGCTGCATGTCTCATGAATTCATTGTTTATATAAATTAGAGGTTAATAATCGCTTAAAGAATAGTAAAGTAAAATCCTTGAAAATTCGGAAAACCATTGTAAGTTTAATTGTGTCATGTTGCAGTCCCATTAGGCCATTACCCACAGTACAGGTGATCGATTGAGAATCTACAATAGATTCAAAGCTTTTGTTGACTTCTTCAAATCGCTCAAACAAAATATATTCATTAAAGGCTCATTTGTTAACGTAGCCATAGAATGCAAAAACCCTTCATTAAAACCACTCAAAAGCCAATTCAACAATCCGTAAAGTAAAGCACGAGAAAATGATAAGATGTTTGTTTCTTGGTGTCGTTTCAGATAAATCACATGCACACAAAAACAATTTTCCAAACTAAAATCATTTTTCTGCACTCTTCCTTGCCGACAAACTACTTTATTTTCGAATGGTAAAGTACTAGTCTGAATTTCTCATTTTCTCATTTTGAAGGAAATTTTGTGAAAAATGTTCTTATATTGTCCACGTTTCTTACACTCTTTGTGTTTTAGAAAAAAACAAAAATCTTGACTTCTTTAACTAAAATAGCTGAATTAAATGATTATTAGTCTTGTAGTAAGTACCAGTCTTCAAAAACCTTTGGCAATCAATGCTGTAGTGGAATCCAGTAAGGATTCGTGTGACAATCGAATACTACTTTCAAACGATGTGGCGACATGTACAAAAAGTTACTATGGCTTGTTTTTCTTGAAAATATGTGCCAAAATCAGTACGTATACACACCAGATCAGGGTTTGTGCATTCAGGTTTTGCAAATAATTTTTTTGTTAGACATAATTTTCTCTCAGATAACTGGGATGCTATTTTGAAATAATGGTTATCTCACAAGTAATCTTCATTCCGATGTAACAAAATCATCAAGAGAAAATACTCTAGATACAGTTATGTCACATTTTGGCTTCACTTACTAATACACAATATAGGCTATTTAGTAGTGGGATATGCTAATAAATCACTTGAAATGAAGAGAAAAATGTTATTAAGCACGAGAAGAAAATAAAGAACTTTATGGTAAGAATAGTAATATTTTAATAAAAGAAAATAAATCAAAGAAATAGGAAAGGCCGCAAAAATAAGGTGGGGGCGAAGAGAATGGTGCAAGAGGGAACAAGGTCCGAAAGTTGATCCCGTTGGAAGGACCAACCTCAGCTCTTGGTATCCTTCTTCTGTTCTCATGATTATTTCTCCCACTCTTCCATTTCTATTCTTTTTTTTTGGTAAAAAGATAAGCGATTTCACTTCTTTACCGGAAACTCAAACATTATAAATAATTTTTTTTAGTGCAAATCGAACCAAGATAACAGTAGTTCCATCTGGAACTCATTTTACCACTTGATTCTGCGGACCTGGTTCTATTTCTAATCTTCATTACACCTTACTACTTTTTGAAGTATTATATTTTCTTACAAAAAAATTCTTCATACAAAAAAATTGCTATACTCTACTATGAAAACATAGTACTCCGTGCAGTATTTATATATATATATATATATATAAAGTATATGTATATATCTACTACGAATTACCAATATAAGACTATCTCCAATAGTTTACTCTAGTTTCTATTCTAAAATAGAATAACTCTATAATAGGATTTAGTTTGCTTCAGTGGTACTTTATTTTAAAGTAGAAAATAGAGTGATGAACAAAAAAAATAAGTTATTCTATATTTGGATTAAACCTATTTTTTACTTTATTAGAGCATCTCCAACCTCACTCTATTTTTTACTTTAAAATAGAGTTTAGAGTAAAAAATGCTCCAATGGTACTCTATTTCTCACTCTATAATAGAGTAAAAAATAGATTTACTCCAAATATAGAGTAATTTGTTTTTTTTTGTTCATCACTATATTTTTTACTCTATTTTAGAGTACCATTGGAGCAAACTCAAACTCTATTATAGAGTAAAAAATAGAGTAAGCCATTGGAGAGGGTCTTATAGATTGAAAAATAGAGTATCATTAGATAATTTTTACTCTAATAGATTGAAAAATGGAGTGGAATTAGAGATGTATTTTAAATAATAAAAATAATATAAGCTCGAACAAGTAAGGGTTTTGTGGCGTTACAAATGTATAGTTCTCGTGTTCTTTCGTATTTTCAGCTGTATTGGTTCGTATATATTCGCTTCATCCGTGTTCTTGATTCAAGCTTGAACAATGTATAATGTACCAAAGTTTTGAACCAACAATTATATGCTTAAACAATACAATAGTTTACTACTAGTTGTTGTTTTGAAAACTAGTTTTCTGTTGGTATTATTCAAGCCATGGTCTGCTGCTCTGCTTATACTAATATTGGTCCCCGGTTTCTATCTGTGCAAATATATGACTTGAAAGAGACAAATATCGAACAGATGTAAATGGTCAAAGTTAAGTTTTCTTAAACTAACTTAACGACAACTCGGCCCATTCGTCTTAATTACTAGAGTGTAGTTAATATGATAACGTAAACTCGCATAGTTTCTGTTAGTTGAGACCAAAAAGCCACACTAAACAAGGGGTTTGGCAGATCTGACTTGTAATAATTTGGAAGGAAATAATTATATAGTGTTGGTGGCAATGTGGCTCCACCATTTGAGCTTTAGTTAGGAGTGTAGTCTTTACCATGTGACCAATGATACGAGTATATACAGTGCTAAAACATCAAATATATTCACATTAAAGAAAGGAGCCTCACTAACAAAATCTAAGGATTTGCAGAATTAAACACAAATAAAGATTCCCGAGATATGTCTTCGTGAGAAATGGACCCAATCGATTTGATATCTGTGCAAATATATGACTAGAGCAATTATGTTTTCTTTTTGAAACTTAGAGCAACTATGTTAATGATAAAAAATTGTTGAACAAAATAAGATATTAAACGGGGGTGTTCTAATAGACATACATAAAGCACGGTGTCGTGTTTTGTTTTATAATTTAATAAAAATATTTTTGTCACAATTTCCAATTCACAATAGTACACATGTGAAAAAACGTATGATATCACGAGGGCGTGACAAACTTGTAACATGATTTTATCCTAATTCCGTTAAAATTAAAGTTTGTTAGAAGTGGTCAATTAAAGGTACCTAAGGAAGAAAAGTTAAACTATGGGGAAAACATGGAAAAAAAGGAAAAATATTTGACCTGGACATATAAAATAAAAAAAGGAAATGGACCTACTCGCCGATAAGGGGCTTAATGGAAAATCGTCCGATAAAAAGAAAGTATCTTTATAAATGATGAAACGGCGGCGTGTGGGGGCGCAGGTGTTCATAGTGCGCATGTTTCTTTTGTAAAGCCTCAAGCGTGTGAGTTCGTGGAGGGTCCGTTTCCGGCTTGGGTTGGCTCATCTTGTCTCGAAGCTCGAGTGTTTCGGTTCGGAGGCTAGGTCGATTAGACCTGATTATATCTATTTGAAATTCTGAATGGAGGGTGCAAATAATTTATGTTCTTTTTGGTTTATAGAAAGTTGAGATTTAGATTCATAATCTTTCCTGGCTAAAACTAGTATTTATTTAAGTATAAATCATTCATCATGCCACAAATTTAGAACCTATACGAATAAAGTGTGTGTGTATAATAAAGAAGAGTTTTGGTCCATAACGGTGTAGAGAAAAATACATTTATGCATATATGCGTTATAATCACGATTGATCATTTTTCATTTTTTTTATTTTCTTCAACGAGATTTGATCATTTTCATATTTTCTATCTATTGTTGTTATTTTGTTCAATGATTAAAATATACTCCCTCCGTTTCATAATAGATGATGTTTTACAAGATTTTTGTTGTTTCAAAATAGATAATGTTTTGATATTTTTATCTTATTTTTAATTTTATTGAAAACTGTGTAACCAATTAGATGTTGTAGTCATTTTTGTAATTGGTTAAATGATTTTTAAATTATATTCTTAAAACTACTTTTTAGAAAAAAGTAAATCTTTTAATTTTTGTGGACTAAGGGATAACATCATGTATTGTAAAACGGAAGGAGTAATAGAAACTTAATTTTGTAAATACAAAATTTAACAGAAATAGAGTAATAATGTTAATTATTAAAGGTGAAAACAACAACCATCCAGATACATTTATTTCAAAATGGAGATGAAACTGGAAATGCTATAATATAATACAATTTAAATTTGCGTTTCTTGGAAACCAACTCAATACTTGTTTTTCATTAACCAGTAAAAGTATAAATTTACATTAATTTTGCGTGAAACAGAAGCAAAAACAAGCATGTCCTTGGGTAAAATCTGTAGTTTCTGCACCAAATTAAAGAAGACCTGCAACATTGCCGCTTTTACATAAATTCACTCTATATACACATTGACATAGGCTCTATCTATATTGTTTAAAAAATCTGCAAGTTGATTAAAATTTCATGGATCGAGAGAGTTGTTGATTTTCTAAAGTTATTAGTCAAATTTCGCTGTTTACAAATAATTATACCGTTGCTTAAGAATGGGAACATTTATACAATAATCTAACCAACATTTCAGTACTATCGATCGGGCTATATAATTAGAGATAATGAGAAAACTGAGAGGGATCAAGCGGTTTTCAACTTTTTAAACAGCTGAGGAAGCAAGTTACTTACAAAACTTAGAAACAAAGATTGCCACACCCGAATAAATAAGTGCATACTCGTCGAGTCCACGAATACTTTTTTTTTTACTATTTATAATGATATTGATATTTTAACTTATAACATTTAGAAAATAGTTTATATATTAATTAAATCAACAACTCTCTCGATCGGGGTAAATCATAACCGGTTTTAACTGAATACACTCATGATTTTATGTGGTTCTAAACATATCCATCCAGAGCAAAAAAGTTTTAGCCCAAGTATCAAAAAGATATCATCTGGATGAAAGAATTCTCATAAAAGTTGTATATCCTAATCTTTGATATCATTCCTAATAAAGAACTGAACAAGAAGTTAGGATAGTCTATAAACAATGTGATCGGCAGGTCTAGGTGGTCGAACCACTGAGTCTGGAATACAAGACACACTTCAAACCCTCGTATCTCGATCCGTACTAATCATTTTCCGTAAATCCGAAATGAGTGTCAGTTTTGCTGTTATGATACTACGCCATCCAAATGATAGTGAGTATGTTCGTCAATCTTCCAAAGAAGAGGTGTGATTGTAGTACCTTTCTTTTAAAACACGTGTCAATAAAAAGTTGGGGTAATGAATTAGTCTCCATAATTGTTTTGTAAAAAAAACTATATTGAAATCATAAAAATCTCGAAAACCTAGTCCCCTCAATAGTATTTGTATTTGGTAATGAGCATTTTGCATACTCGTCATTCAATACATGAAGCCTTTGGTCCATGATCAGGTGTCTTACAAAAACTTGGTTGCTCCTTAAAATTAATAATATAAGTTGGATAAGATAAAATACATATTAAATTTGAAATAAACATTCAACATAAAATAAATGTATTATTTTGTTATACGTTTTTCATAATTAATAGTTTATAATTTTAATATAATATTTTACATACAATAAATACATAAAAATATAATATTGATAAACCAAAAATATAAATATAAATAAATTTTATAAACATAAAAATTACAAAATTTTAGTAAACATAATGTCTAAACGTGATAAACTAATTATTTATCTATCACAAATACTAAAAATATAAAAATTATTTAAACTAAAAAATAAAATAATGTATAATATTATTTTTAATGTTATGGTTGGAGATGATAAAAAAAGTGTAACACTAATATCCTAATTCTGGTGTAATTTTAACATCAAATTTAGTGTTATAGTTGGAAATGCCCTTACAAATCTGAATTTGAGATCATATGAGATTCGAAGATCAGTCGAGCTAGATTAAAATTTACGAGTTATTTTAATCTCCTGGTTAAGCATGTAAGGTATATCTCACATGATTACGTTTTTGTTTCTTCAAAATTGATGGTGTAAAAACTAAAAAGGATTTGTTAGATGAAAATGTTGAAAAAACTAGATCTCTAAATCTAAGATGCTACTAGTCAAATAAATCCTTAAAACTTTAATGTATTGCATTATTAATTTTGTCATCATGTCTTAATTTTTTTAATTGATAATTTTTTTTGTCATTCAAGTACAACCAATGATTAATTAGATGAAAATGTATACTTATATACGGTTATGTATTTTGTACCCATATGGGCTTTATCAAATTGGTTTTATTTTATTAGTCGAACCCGGAAATTCTGGATGGCAATGGTCACGTTAATTATGAATGCGAAAACGTAAAAAAGGTTAGATGCTACGGGCACCTAGAAAAAAGTTAATGGCAGTGTGATTTCACAGCAGCTGTTTAATCTATTTATGTTTTTATAAAAATAATAGTATAAAAGAAATAAAAAGAGAAGATATTGGTAAGTATATAAAAAGGAGAGAGGGTGAAGTTCGAAGCATCTTATAGTTATTTTAGCTTCTTCATTCCTTTTTTTGCTCTGATCAAAGATAGTCTTTCTCCTTCTTTCCATAACTCTCTCTCTCTCCTCTGCTGCCATCTTCTGGGTTCATGCTCTGTTTCTTGAAGTCAGAGAAAGATAGAGAGAGAGTGGATATTTGTTTATTTAAAAGAAAGAGCAAGTGAGAACTAAAGGACCCTATCAGTTTTGGTCTTTGTTTGCTTCTGATTCCTTCTCACCTTCTTCTTCTCTTCTCTAAAAGAGATAACGTAAGTCACCTCTTTCTCACTAAAGAAGAGAAAAACGTGAACAAAGAATAATCATTTTACACTCTGCTTTAACTGATATTCGTCTCCCAAGTCTTAGATCTCTCTCACTACTACTCTGTTTCTTCCCGTCTCTTATGTTTAGTGATCACTTAGGTTTTGATTTTTCTTTCTATAAGGTGCTGAGACATTTTTTATTTCTTCATCAGATCTAAAGGCAAAAATGTCGGCGGGAGTGAGTCATGGAGAAGAGGCGATAGTCTCAAGCGGAAATGACAACGAAGGAGAACAGATCACCGGCAACCACACCGGAAAAACCGACGAGTACGACCCCTCTAGCGGTTCTGCACTAAGCAACTTTCTCTGGCACGGTGGCTCGGTCTGGGACGCTTGGTTCAGCTGCGCATCTAACCAGGTACAAGCTTCAAGAACCCTCAAATTTTTTTTAAAAAAAACAAGAAAATCTTGATTTTCAAGAACCATCAAGAGATATGTATTTTTTTTTTCAGGTGGCCCAAGTGCTTCTGACGTTGCCTTACTCGTTCAGTCAACTAGGGATGTTGTCAGGAATAGTGTTACAGATCTTCTATGGTTTACTCGGAAGCTGGACTGCTTATCTCATCAGTGTTCTCTACGTTGAGTACCGAGCTCGTAAAGAGAAAGAAGGCAAAAGTTTCAAAAACCACGTTATTCAGGTTATAATACAAAACTTAATCACTCACTAATCGGTTATTAACTTTGACTAAATCTTAGTACTTAATAAAATACTACCAGTGGTTCGAAGTACTTGATGGACTACTCGGTTCATACTGGAAAGCAATAGGACTCGCATTTAATTGCACTTTCCTCTTGTTTGGATCTGTAATCCAACTCATTGCTTGTGCCAGGTCTCTTTAATCTCTCTTTTAATGATCTCTCTCTCTTTAATTATTAGTATTGGATGATTATAATAAAATGATGATTGGTTGGTTGCAGTAACATTTATTACATAAACGATCACTTGGACAAGAGAACATGGACTTATATATTCGGCGCGTGCTGTGCTACCACTGTGTTTATACCGTCGTTCCATAACTACCGTATCTGGTCATTCCTCGGCTTGGGTATGACCACTTACACCGCCTGGTACTTAGCCATCGCCTCTATTATCCACGGCCAGGTACAAATTATAATTATTATTTATGTATTTAGATTTCTTAGAAAATATAATAATATAGATTATTACATTGTCGTTTTCATAATTTTATGCTTTGCAATGAAGTGACAGTATATGCCTTCATAAAAAGGAAAAATATATATTCATTAAAAGGAAAAAATATTCGCATTTCTCTTTATGGCTAGGGAAAAGGAATTGAATTATTCTGTGCATCTAAACCCAAAATTGTATATATTTTTCTTCTAAAACTAGGCAATATTAGCATTTTCTTAATATTCTCTCAGTCTAATCACTCTTTAAGATTTGTTTTTAACTGTTAATTTTGATTTTTTTAGACGGAAGGTGTGAAGCACACAGGTCCAACGAAGCTAGTGCTTTATTTTACCGGAGCTACCAATATCTTGTATACCTTTGGTGGTCACGCGGTTACTGTGTAAGTTTATTTCTTAATGATTACTAATTAATCTATCAAATGTTTCACAAAAAAAATTAATCTATCAAATTGTTTATAGGTTATTAGAAAGAAATCATTAAATCCTGTCAGACGTATAGTTGAATAATTATTTAAGTTAAAAGCTCAAATAGCAGGAAAACTATATGATAAAACTGGTGAAATAGTATTAAATTCTGAGTGCTGTATCGTTTCTTCGCCGCTTCTATTGCAGCTTTTGCCGGCAAATAAGGTGTAACTATTATTACAGTCATCACGATTATCATTATTATTTTTCTATCCTTAAAGTAGTAATAATATGTTACAAAAAATATCTAACTTTTAATAAATAAGATTCTATGGAACTATAATAATTAATATTCCTACCCTACACTATTGAATGCCACTTAAGCGCTTCTACTAGTAATAGTACGCCTCTCTGAAATGTCAAATACACCCTTTTATGCCTTTACTTATCTGATAATTTAAGATCAATATAGATAGATATTAACGGTAAATTTAATTATGCAGTGAGATCATGCATGCAATGTGGAAACCACAAAAGTTTAAGTACATTTACTTGATGGCGACGTTATACGTTTTCACACTGACGATTCCGTCAGCTTCCGCCGTTTACTGGGCCTTCGGAGACGCACTTCTCGACCACTCCAACGCGTTCTCTCTTCTCCCCAAGAACCGATGGCGTGACGCTGCCGTTATCCTCATGCTTATTCACCAGGTATGATATATAATAACACACCTTTATATATTTCTTTCTAATTTAGTAAATTTAGATCATGATCAGGTTAACTAAGTTATTGTAATATGTTCATGCAGTTTATAACGTTCGGATTTGCTTGTACCCCGCTCTACTTTGTGTGGGAGAAAGTGATAGGGATGCATGACACAAAGAGCATTTGCTTGAGGGCTTTAGCTAGATTGCCTGTGGTTATACCGATATGGTTCCTAGCTATTATCTTTCCGTTCTTCGGTCCAATCAATTCAGCTGTGGGTGCTCTTCTGGTTAGCTTCACCGTGTATATCATCCCCTCCCTCGCTCACATGCTCACTTACCGATCTGCCTCCGCTCGTCAGGTAAATGCTTTTACAATGTGATATCCAATTATACTCGTAGTTATTAAAATAAAATAAACGATCGGTGGAGCAAAATATTAAATAGCGATCAACTATGTAGTTGTGGTAGGGTTGTGAATAGATTATTGTCTTTGGAGGGCATGAATGTCTTTGTCTGAAGATAGATGGGGTTATGTGTTCCGTATCTTACGGAAGATATGATCATCATTCATCACCCACATTCCTTGCTGGCGTCCTTCAAGCTCATTTTTTAATTATACTTTTTTATAAAAAGTTAAAATCCAAACTCGTATTTTCTGGTTAGGTTAGAATTAGTAATTGACTATGAATTGTTTTTGTTTTTTTCCTACTTTTATCAAACTCGTGTATATTATATTAACAGTAGGAAAATTAAAGTTAGAAAAGGAATAAATTGAGAGGAAAATAAGGATAGGAGAATAGGTAAGAGTCATAATCAGACATGAAAAAGAAGCTGTACAATAGTGACTCTCTGCCTAACATTAATCTAAAGTGAGAGTCTGAGTATGACAAATCATATCTCTCTCTTTGTCATGGGTCAACAAAGCTTTGGATTTTTGTCCATAACTATACGACAATACCCACAAACTCATACACTTAATCATCATCATCTCTCTCTTCACTGGTTCTTGATGTTTTAATATTTCGTTTTGGATTTTTCTTGTAGAATGCTGCGGAGAAGCCACCGTTCTTCTTACCTAGCTGGACGGCGATGTACGTGTTGAACGCCTTCGTAGTGATATGGGTTCTAATAGTTGGTTTCGGGTTCGGTGGATGGGCTAGTGTAACCAACTTTGTTCGTCAAGTCGACACTTTTGGTCTCTTTGCTAAGTGTTACCAATGTAAATCACCGGTTCCAGCTGCAGCAGCTGCGCACGCTCCGGTCTCCGCTTTACACCACCGCCTTTGAGAAACCTAGCCTGCAGGGTTTGATGCTTTTGTGGAGTTTTATTATAAATTATTTGTTCTTCTTTTGTGTTTTGTGTACGTATACAGGAGGGAGTAAAAGTCACGAAAATAGTGTACTTTTTACACATCCCCTTTGCATGCGTGTTAAGCTCTTAATTTTTTTTCTTTGGGGTTTTGTATGTTTTCACTCCTTAGGTCGATAATATAGTAGCGTGTGATTTCTTAATTTGGTATTGTGAAAACAATAGGCTAAAAGAAATGTATCGTCTTCTCTTCTTTTTACTTGGCTTTATTACTGTTTTAGTATCACATAACAAATCTTATGATGCATTTTGTTGTTACCTAATGTTAAAAATGAATAATGCTTTTATTCAACTCTAAATTCATTTAATTAATGGTTACGTTTTAGCAGTATATATATTCTTTAACATTTCTGGTGCGGCTTAAGAAATAAGACTAAATGTCATATTCTTTCAAGCTCAACTAAGTATTAAATATGACCTTTTATATATATATATACTTCAGACTAAAGTTAACTTTTCTTATATCAAAACCTACAATCTTTTTTTTATCAAGCCGTGATAATGTTACATAGTATTTGTTTATCTAAAACTATTTAGTAAAAAAAAAGAAATTTTAGTTTTTGAAACTTTTACTTAATTGGGAAATAAAATGGGAACATGGACAAGTTGGACCGAGGGAGCCGGTCATTATACATGGGGCACATGGGTGTGGGGAAGAGATCGCACGTGGCTTCATGGTCCGAGTCACGTGCCATTATTTACTTCTCACTCTTTCTCTCTGATCAGACACTTTGAAAGAATGGGATCAGAGGACCATTCTTGTCTGTCTTATTAAATATGGCATGTGTTCATAACACTACTCAATCGTTACCCTTATCATATGCTCTGGTTTCACATGTACTTTGGACAAAAACTAACTATATGTACATATATGTGAATTATTAACTAATATTCTCGTTTGAATCCAGTGACCATTCCTGTACTTTCAATCTGACTTTTTTTTTATTGTTATTGTATTATAAAAAATAAAGAGCTTTGGGAAAATGTCTCTTCTAATAGCAAATAATCGTTTGTTCAGAACTAAGAAGAAAAAAGATGTGAATGTATAGGTAGGACAATGACAATGTGAATGTGAATGTGAGTGATCTTCGTTTGCTGCGAAGTGGAGCGGGACCCTTGACGTAGGGTGAAGTTAGTAACGCTGGTTAGGGAGTGGGTCGTCAAATAGTTATAACTATGTGGCCAGAGGTGAATCGTCTTTAATTTATTCTGGTCCTGGGCCACGCGACTTTATACTAGTTGAAGATTGACTATTTGTACACATGAAATCCTGCTAACATGGACTTCTTTTCAGAGATGGTACCTGACTGTATATGTAGCTTAATGATTTCTGCAAGTGTTATTGTTGTGGCATTAATCAAACTCAAAGATGCGTTTTGATAGAAATGTCGAATCAATTGATAGACGGCAATTATGCGCTTTATAAATATTTTTTTTTTTTGACAATGCTTTATAAAAATTTAGTATATTAAAAATTGGTAATTATCCATATTGATAAAAATGTTGAAGAAATCGGTAAGCGGTAATTATGCGCTTTATAAAGCTTTATCAATACTACTTAAACAGAATCATTCTAAAAATTTGCCGTAAAATGTTGTTCGACCTATTCATTAATAACTTCACATGTTTTATTTCATATTTAGCAAAAATATAACCATGTTAAAATATAAATAATATTATAGAAATTAACATACATTCTTAAAAAATCTCGTGGACATTCTAAGTAATTGAGAAATTTCATGGATTTTGCATTTTATATAAAAAAAACAATCTAGGTAGTTAAATTAAAATTCGCAAATGAAAAGCAATTTTTTAATTGATATGTATAATCAATATACTATATCATATAACCATGAATAGACCAATTGTTTTTTTTCTTAACTTGAGTTTATTATGTATGGTATAAAACACAATAATTATGCGTCACATGACGTGAGAAGCCTTCAAAACAAAAAAAAAACACATGAGATATGTCTTTTTAAACGTAAGAGAATTACGAGATGTGTTTTTTGTATTGTAAATAAATTGGTTATTTTCTATAACTATATTAGGTCACATACCATTCTATTCATTATTGAATGAAAATATTTTAATAATTCTAACCTCATGTCTTAAACTCTTATACCTTATATACACCCATAAAAAATTAAATTTGTATACACATATATATATATATATATATATATATATATATATAAATTTAGAGAATATGAAATTATTAGAGTTTTGATTAGTATATTGTAGGTAACACAAAATATTTGTTTAGTTTTTAATATGATTGTCTTTTAATAATATAGATTAAAGAATCACAAATTAAATAGTTTATTCAAATTTATATACTATTAAAAAGTATATCATTTTTTTCTATGAAAATATCATCAGATTTATATAGGTTTTTATCTGATTAACCATTATCATGGGCCTTTAAGTTTTTATTTATAAAATTTTTATTTATGACGGTTTAACTAAATCCAAACCGGACTATACATAAATCACTGAATTTACTAGTTTGACCACGGATTTGGATCGTGTACAAAAATACTGATAAAAGTTGTTAACAACTCTACATATCTATTCTAAGTAATTTTTTTTGTCTCACCAATTTAACAAATGTAACATAAAAATGTGCATAAAATCTCAAATAAACTAATTGATAAAATTATATAATTTTAAACAAAAAATCATTTTTTTCTTTGATATAATACAAAAGTATATAAAAATCATAACATTAATTTTTATTTAACATTGTTATTATCAGAAAAAAACTCGCGCTTTCGAAGCACGGATCAAAATCTAGTTATTTTTAAAACTTGATAATTATCTATGTTGATAGAAATGTCAAATGTCAAATGCAATGAAATTCTATTCCATAACATTTTTCAATTCAATGATTCAATAATGTATTTTTATCCCACTTAAAGATATTTTTTTATAGTTACTAAAATAAATATAAAAGAGACAATATATTATACGCAATTATAATTTTTCTATCCAAAATATGACCACCAGTTTTAATGATTGCATATTGTTCGAAAAAATAAACAAGTTTTTTTTGTTGTTGTCCTGAACAAAACTTTGGTAATTCCTTAATATGAAACAGAACATAGTCTAGGTTATGTTCACTATCTGGAATACAGAGAAGCAATACAACATCTTCTTTTTCATGGCCGTGAGGTTGAAACTATGAAAAGGAAGTGATCGGGTTTGGTCATCATGTCATTTCAGTCACGAGGCCTTGGGAAAATCTCATGCTCCGGTTCGGTTTGTTCCTCGGAAACCATTTGAGGTACATGAGGCCTTGGGAACAAAAGCTTAAGCCGAAAAGCATCCATCCCATTCAAGTAATAGTGGTGTAGCCGTTTGGCTTTTATGAACCCGAGTCTCCCATATAGAGCCAACGCTCCTTTGTTTGACACTTCTGCTTCCAACGTTACCTTCAGTCACACACAGTTTCAATGATTGTTGACTTACTACTCAAATAACAGCTAACCAAGCAAACACATATAGAACAGAAACAAACATGGTATGGTTCAAACTTTTAGCAATACGATTAACCATGCAGTAACTAGACACTTTATAGGAGATTATTGACTAGGCGAGCGCACCACCAATTTCTTAAAATATTGTTTTTAAAAATTCATTTAGTTTTAGGACCAGTTCGCTGCCTAGATGGGCGCTTAGGCTTTAGAACACTGCGATTAACTACTACTCTAGTAGGTGGGGTCTTATCTACAATTCTCCTACCAGGTAAGGAACTCACTCTAGTGCTACAAAAGTATCTTAAAGTTCTCAAGAGAGTATTATAAAAAGATGAATGAAACATGCAGATACCTCTTCACAGCCAGATTCCATCATCACTTTAATTGATCTTGTTACAAGCTCTGTGGCTGTAACAGCACAACAACATCCAAAGTTAAGGCATTGCTTTGCAGTGGATCATTCACAATCAGTAGGTAGAGACAATATTTACCTAAGCCTCGACCACGATACGGTTTGATGACAACCAACATGGCAATGTACCCTCTGTAACTCTGCCTATGCTCCCCCATCTTACACACTACGGTTCCTATGCATTTACCTTTGTGAAACGCCTTAACAAAAAAAAAAAAAAAAAGAAGCTACTCATCACTCAATCCATTAAAACAAGAACTAAAGAGAGTATTGTTAATACCAGGAAGCAGAGCTGAGGCCAGAGGTAGACAAAGTAGCGGTAAGTGAAAATAGAGTAAGGCTCGCTGAGTTCTTGATCCACGAGAGACATAATCAAAGGCAAGTGATGCTCGCCTGCGTAGCTAGTGTACTCAATCTCACCCTCATCGAACTCCTCTTTATCTCCCATCTTAAATATTCTGATCAATTAACAGTTTAAGCAAGAATCTATTCATTAGTAAATTAAAAAAAAAATCAAATCTTTTTGGCTAAAGCGAGAATCTTTAGGAGCAGAGAGAGCCTTTAGTTATGCGATTAGGATAAGTAGAATCACAGATCAGATAACCACGAGGTGAGATAATTTACACAGATCAGAATCCAAAATCAATCGGGGTGTGAAGATTCTTACCAAAGTGTGTTTGTCTGAGAGTTCGAACATCAAAAAGGGTTCGCGATTTGGTGACGTCTGAAGAAGACGCAGAAGCAGAAGAGGAAGAAGAACGATTAACACGTGAGAAGCGCGTGTAGGGTTTTAGAATGGACTTGGGCTTTTACAAAGCCCAATTAGAATTAAAGCCCATTTACGCAAAAACGTAAGTGTTAAAAACAAGTTGGGATAACGAAAAGCCTATCTCATTTCTTCAAACCTTATCTTTCCTCAAAGAACACAACACAGACGATGGCGTCGCTGCTAATCGGAGCTCCTCCGCGACTCACCGTCCCATCATCTTCTAGAAGGTTATCATCATCTCACTCGGAAACCGTCGGTGCATCTCTCCCTCGCTTCACTCAGCAACTCTCTCTCTCCGCTTCGTCATCACCCAGCTCAATTCCACTTGGTAAGCCAGCTCGTCTCCTTTCTTCTCTCTTGACTCTTTTAACGGCGTAAAGCTTTCGAATTTCAGTGTACTGCGGCCGAGGCGACCGCAAAACAGCGAGAGGAAAGCGTTTCAATCACTCCTTCGGGAATGTAAGTAACAAACTTTTCGATTCGGTTAAGTCACATTGAGAGAGAGAAGTCGAATGTTGGGGTTTTGAATGTTTGTGTGAGCAGGCGAGGCCACGGAACAAGGATAAAGGAAGAGGTCCGCAGAGAGTACCAGTCCCTCCTGCACCACCGAGGAAGGATAAGTTTGAGAACGATGAGAAGATCAAAATCGACATTGACGAGTCCCTCTTCTCCAACTAGAGTCTTTCTTTGTCACTGTAATTCTCTATTTGAGTAGAAGAAGATGCTGCTACTCTTTCTTGTTGTTAAACATCTCCTCTTTCTATGTACTTTCTTGTTTTCATTGATAATGTTTCCGTAATATGAATGATTGAGTCTTAACTTTGTTTTATTAAGAGACATTGAAAGATAATAAAAAAAACAATAATCACACTAACGAGAATCTCTACTTTATTACATAAGAATGAATCTTTCAAGTGTGAGAGTCTGTAATGTTTCCACAGACTGTGCAATGTGTGGAGATGAGTTTATGCATGACGCTTCCTTCTTCAATCTTCATCTTCCTTGTGACCTTATTCCACAGATGTATCATGTAACTCCCTTTTGTCATGTCCTGTACCGTCTTCTCTACCCATTTTACTTCTCCTGTCGTTGTGGGTTTCTTGAACAGCCTTGGGATCTTAAGCCAGTTCACTGGATAGAAAGCATTCGGTGGAAAGATTGTTAGGTTGTACTCAGGTTTGTGGCCTAACCTCTGGATAACTCTAGAGACTAGGTAAGGACTGTTGTATCCCCATCTGTTTCCGTCAAAAGTTGTGGAGTATTCTTGCAAGAACTCATGCATGAGGGGATGGTAGATGTCAAAGACCATCACCGCGTTGTTTAGTCTTGTCCATCTTTTGGTTTCTGGATCCAAACTCTGTGCACCTATTGCGTTTCTCAGCCCAGTCACGGAGTTGAGGAAGATGATGTCTGTATCTAGATAGATCCCTCCGTACTTGTAGAGCACGGCGAGTCTCGTTAAGTCAGAGAGGTGCATGAACAGAGGGATGGAGCCAGGATCCATCTTACCACTCTTTAGCTTTTTCAACCAAGCTTCTGCTGGAGTGTTCTTGACTAGGAACGGGATGTCTAATGTCACAGCAACGAGGTTGAAGCGTTGGTCAAGGAAGGGCTTAAGGATGGTGTATCCTCTTGGTGAGTCTAAGGAGTTGGATAAAATCACCAAGCAAGCATTAGGGTTAGTGGTGAAGAGGGTATCAACGGCTAACATCTCTCTTGGTCCAAAGGACTTTGCTGGAGATAGCCAGACCATAAAGAACTGAGCTGAGCAGTTGTTGTTGTACAGCTCCAACACTCTTCCGTGAAACCTCTTGCTCTTGGTTGTTGACTTGAGTATCTCCAGCTCAGGTAGCTTCCTCCTGAACCAGCTGATTCTCTCGCTCTTGGTAGCTTTGGGAGGAGGTAACAACGGATCTATCTCCTCTTTTTCTTGTTGATCTGAGGTCACAACAGAGACACTGCTACTACTAGTACTCATAGGGACAGTGGTTCCGGGAAGAGGAACGTTTGGTTTGAACGGTGGTTTATCGTCAGAGAGAGTACATGTCGGAAATTCCATGTAGAGGAGATTTAATAAAGCAAAAACAGCAAAGATAACTAACATCGCTAACTTCTTTGATCCCATCTTAATCTTCTGAAGACAGAACAAGAGTTTCTTCGTTGCAGATGCACCTTAGGTGGTTTAGTTTATATAGAAAGTTGTATGTTGATTAGTTCCTAACTCAAGACGGAGTAAGATTCTATCTGTGATTGGCGGTTTTGAAAATTAATTCAATATAACAAGTTGTTTTGGTTTAGGACAACTAGAAATCAAAGGTCCTAGTAGATGTAGGAGTTAGAATTGCCTTAGGATACAAGTAAGTTTATATCTCTTGAGCCAATCCCTTGGTGCCACGTTTACAGAAATTTTGGAAATTTTACTTTTTTAGCGACTCCAAATTCGAAAAAAGGAAAAACCCTAACAATAATAGAGAAAAGGAAACTTGTGTATAGCTATTTCCTTTTCTCTTTATATATATCTGTATAATATATGTTTTAATGTTGGCAAATAATCTGTTTCTAGCCTTCATCTATCACACAACACATATATAGGCATTAAGACAAAGAGAGTTCGATGTGGAGTTTTGAGGTTGTGATACGTGTGTCACAAGGGAGTTGAGTGTAAGATATCAAACATCATGTATTTGACTATGAAGTGAAAAAGAGTTTACCATTTAGGGCTTAGGACAAAATCTTACACAAAATTAGACAATCGAGATTAGAGTTAAGAGTCGTAGACATTGATTTGATTCTCTTCATCTTTGGATTCCTTTGCAAACAACACAATGTTCTGAAATTATGATGTCTATAGCACTGCCTTTTTCGATCTTAAGCTTTTTAGTAATCTTGTTCCACAGATGCAGTCCATAGCTTTCCTGGTTCAGCTTGATCAGATCGGCTTTGAGTAATGTTGAGTCATTTCTACTCCTTGGCGTCTGAAACAATCTTTGAATGTCTATCCAATTAAATGGATAGAACGCTACTGGTTGCAATACTGTGAAACTGTTCCCTATAGTCTCTTGTGCTCTCTGCACTACTCTTGTCACCAAGTAAGGACCATTGTTTCCCCATCTGTTCCCATCAAAAGTGGAAGCAAACTCCTCCATGAAGCTGTAAACAAGAGGGTGTTCTTTCTCAAAGACAAGAACCGCATTGTTCAGCCTTGTCCAGTTCTTTGAATCTCCTTCCACAACTGTTTGCGCTCCTATTGAGTTCTTCAACCCTTTAAAGCTTCTAGTGACGATGAAGTCCGTGTCCAGGTACACGCCTCCGTACTTGTATAGAATCGCTAGCCTCGCGAGGTTTGAAAGGTTCTGAGATAACGGTATCCTCCCTGGATCTCTTTTGCAGCTTTTCATTTCTTGAAACCAAGTTTTGGCCGGTGTGTTCTCAAGAAGGGATGAGACGTCTGGTGTGGCTGCAAACACCTTGTAACCAAGATCACTTATTGGTTTAAGGATGGTACTTCCTTGTGGAGAGTCCATGGATCCTGAAACGATCATCAAGCAGCCTTGAGGATGAGATTTAAAGACGCTTTCTACAGCTAGAAATTCTCTCTTGCCGAAATAATCTGCTGGTGAAAACCATGTCATGAAGAATCTAACCTCACATTCATCATTTAAAGACTCAAGAACCCTTTGGTGAAACTTCTCTGAAAGGTTGGTTGACTTGAAAACCTCGAATTCTTTGAGATGAGAACGAAGCCAAGAGATTCTGTATCTGCTTGTGCTGTTCTTAGGAGGAGCCAGTGGCTTTCTCTCCATTGTGATTACCTCAGAGGTCGGTGAAGTCCAGAAGAAAGTTGACTCTAGAGACATGTTTGAGAGCATTGTTCCCACCACAACAAGCAGCATTATGAAGGAGAAAATGGCGGTGGAGAACACCGGGGAATTCGTGTGCTTGAGTTGTTCAGAGAGACTCTTCTTGTTGCTGTTATCCTTCTCCATTGTTACAAGAATGCCTTAGAACAGAGAGGGAAAGTCAAAAACCTCACAAGAATGATAAGTTTAAGAGTTGTAATATTAAAATGTGTTTAAAGGTGTTTTGGTGAGAGGTAGAATTCATCTATCCTATTTTCTATAAGGCCATTCTTGATTTTTATGGTTTTAAACAAAAGTAAACTATACAAATATGAAATAAATGTACATTTTTATAATGTTGTTAGGTCAATCTTATGTGGGAGTTTGGTTGTCATATAGATAACATATGATTCAACTTGTGGGATATGCAGAAGATGTGCGTACCACTAACTTGTAGGAATGCCATGTTGAAGATTTTTAGTACTAAGACATATCTAAAAATTAAATATATATTATATACTTTTATAATGTTTCAATTATTAGACATCTATAAAATTATTCGTCAGCATAAACATGTATATAGTTTTAAGTGAATTTTCATTTTTTTTTCACAAATGTTATTTCAGGTATTTCAGTGCCATACTGTTAAATAAACTAAGCCACTTGAACTT
This sequence comes from Brassica rapa, assembly GCF_000309985.2. Taxonomy (NCBI): domain Eukaryota; kingdom Viridiplantae; phylum Streptophyta; class Magnoliopsida; order Brassicales; family Brassicaceae; genus Brassica; species Brassica rapa. The sequence continues at coordinate 3,819,860 of NC_024799.2, read as the reverse complement.
ATAAATAAGAGAGATTATTAATTAGTGATTCTTATTAAATAATTTTGCCAAACTCTTTAGTGATTTTATTTTTGTTGTTGCCAAACTCTTTAATGATTTAGTTGATTTTTTTCTTTGCCAACTCTTTAATGATACTAATGGATTTGTGCTAAAGCAAAAGTGTTGCAGCGAAGTTAACAGAGATTTCATTAATTGGAAAGCATAGCATATGTTATGGTTATCAAGAAGATGACTTGCTCTTCTCCATAGACTTTGTTGGAGCATTACTTGTTACCCTTGGATTCCCTGAACTGCTACGCTTTATGTTCTGTTCATTTCTTGAAAACACTTAATACGAGTACAATCATATTCAAAATTCACAACGCAGAAAGCACTAAAAAAAAGGAAGTACTAATCAGAATCTGATTTGTTGTTGTCAGAGTCCAAGAACTTGTCAACTGCGCTCTTACGCAGCTCGATACATCCACGGCCGGTTCAACACTGCTAGGGACCCTAGAGCAAAAAGAAATTTTTTTACTCTCTAAAATTTATATAGAGATAATGTTTAAAATATTTTTAAAATTTAATCAATAATATTTTGTATATTTTGTAATGAAAATAAAATCAAATAATTTTGGGCCCTTTTCAATTTTATTTATTGTATTTATAATTTTTCTTATATATAAAAATATAGATTTATAAAAAATTGGGCCCCTTATTTATTATTACACGGGGGGACACGGGCTCGGACCCGGAGCGGTCGCACCGCTTGTCCCCCTTGTAAGCCGGCCCTGGATACATCTCGTTGTTGCTGACACTAAAACTCTTTGTGGTTGTGTCGTCAATACTCCTTCGAAAATTCAACAATGTGATACATCATTAAGCAGACTGACAGCAAAATCAGTTAACCGATCACCGTGAACAGCTAACGTAATTCAAGAGCTGTTCAAACCCGATATGCCTTTAGCTTTCTCGCGGCTTCGCATCTCCAAGAATAGAGAAATTGATTTTGTCGTATATTCACGAAACTGCCACTATTCTGTTTTCTTTTGTCAGGTGCTCTGTTTCTTTAAGGACATGGAGCGTTGTATGGGAGGGTATAGATGTAATGTAACTGATGTAGGTCCCAGGAACTGGATTTAAATATGAACCGTTGGATGCACATCGGCGATGACTGATCGGACGTTTGGTATTTGAATGGACAGACCAATGAAGCAGCTTCGTATACAGTGTGATTCAAACTCCTCTCAGGACCCTCGGCCTGGGCTTCCAATGGTGAATATATATGAGGCCTATTAGCTTATTATTTGGCCTTTAAAGCTTATGGTTTGACTGCTCAATAGAAAGAACCTTGATAACCCAATTATTCATAATTTCATAATTAACTGCTCAGAAAAATGATTGATCATAGAATAGAGAACTTAAGAATGAAAATAGAACAGAAAGCATACATAGAGAATAGTCCACTGAAAACCCAAAAATGAATTTTCTCCAAACTTATCTTCATCAAGACCCACAACACAATGAATCTCTTCGACAAGTTGTTTTCCAATTTATGAAAATGAATAAAGACATTAGGCAAAAATTTAAGATGAGAAAACGCCTTCGCCGTTTGCAGCGGCAACATTGTTCATCAGTTGATGTCCCAAGTGAATAGCATTTGGTTGTTCTGAAAAAACAATGATTACATTAATTTTGTGCTATCTTATTATTATTAAGGACTCCTATTATTAATGTCAATCTAACTACTAACGTGTATGTATTTTGGAATTTAACTCACTCTGAGGAAATTTGTCAACAAAGAAACAAATGGCAATGATGATATAACAAAGCAAGAGAACCAATCCTTTCATGTAGTGAGAAGTCCCATCCTGAATAACCACAAAAAAATAACACAATATTTAATTATTGATGCTTGAAGTTTTGAATCATCCGTTGATTTGTATAAATGTGATCATCTTTGTAACCTGTAATGTGAAGGCTGTGATGATAATGGAAAGAGCAAGAGAACCGGTTTCAAGAAGATTGAAATTGAGATCCATATTTATTCCTAGAATCCATGCCACGATAACGGTCAATGGGACTACGAATAAACCAATCTGAGTTGCAGATCCTAACGCAACTCCCAAAGATATGTCCTGCAAAATTATTTTCGTTAAAAATGAGTTCATGCATTGTATCATTTTTTGGTTAATCCACAAGTTTTTTTATAAAGCGAAATTAGAACTTACAAGCTTGTTCTTGAAAGCGAAAATGATGGCTCCAGCATGTTCAGCAGCGTTTCCAACAATAGGAAGCAATATAATACTTATGAAACTCACTGACAGGCCCCATGATTCCGATGCGTTCTAACCAAAGATAAGCCATAGTAAGTTTATTCGTATGTATATTTATATGATCATTATATGTACGAGTCTCATTGTAAGTGTGATGGAATCTAAAGTAATGTATAAAAGATCTGAACTAACTCATTCATTGAACTTCATGAGACTTAACCAAAGTTACCTCAATGGTGGCCACAACATACTCCGATAGCAATGCGATGACTAGTGTCATCCCAACCAACCATGCAAATCCACTCCAAAAGCTAATCACTGCGGTCTCTTCCTCAGCGACATTGTCATCATACTCGTCATCCTGAACCAAAGTTACGTTTTAAAGATTTGTTAGAACAAGAAAATTGCATTGATTAGCCAAACTAGATGCATTAGGTTTTGTTTCTGCAAAAACTATTGGGGTTATTTGTGAAATAACCAAGAAAATAAATAAAATTAGTTTTCTGGAGAGAGAGTAGAGAGAGATAGGAAGATAAAAGAAGAGAGAGAGTGTGTTTTTGGTTGTTTAGTTAATTTTGTTTTTTTTCTTAGTCACTGGGTGCAATTTCCCAAAACTATTTGTATCTCCTTGTGTCATTATCTTCATAATGAATATTCACATATTTATCAAAAAAAGAAGAAGAAAATTTATACTCTCTTCACGTATCTTTATGTGAATATATATTTTTGTACCTCATCTTGTGCGTCAAACAATTGGCGGTGAGTCCAAAGCTGGAAAACGAGATATGCGATGTAAGCGATCAACATAACAATACTACTGGCTCGTGACAGATTCAGTGACATGTCTGCAATCAAACCAGCCGGAGTCTCTCCGTTTGCAACGTATCCAAACAACATTGGCAGCAAGTGACACAACAGTCCCATTAGGAGTAAGAAGAAGTTCACATCGGCTTGTTTCTGCAACAATAAAAAAAAACATCACACAATCAGTTCACTTGGTTTCCTCACGTCCATTACTTAAATTTAGTTATAAATATTTGATTGTTTGTCAAGCAAAAACTTAAGTAAACCCTTTGATTTCTTATTTTTCTTTTACGAAAAAAAAAACTTTAGTAAACCCTAACTATACCGGGTAACACTAATTGAACCAAACCTATTACAGTTTCGGTTAAGTTATGTTAAAAATAAAAGAAATACTGTAATATTAGTTTTGACTTCTGATATAATCAGGGCCGGCTTAGGGCATGGGGCAAGGGGGCGTGGGCCCCAGGGCCCAAACAGTTTTTAACAAAAATAGTATGAAAGAGGGGTCCAATTTTTTAAAAAATAATTAAGGATAGGGGCCCAAAATTTTTAAATTATTCATATATACATGTAAAAAAAATTTTTTGCCCAAGGGCCCACTATTATCTTGAGCCGGCCCTGGATATAATCAGAGTACATAGGGAGAGGCTATACCCGGTCGAACCGTTGCTCCCTTCGGAGATTAGCAATTCCACCACAGAAGAGCGAAGTCCCAAGAACCAATAGAAGGTTCGACAAAATGGAACCTAGCAGCGAGTACTTTACCACTGCGACTTTATTGTTGGTCAATGCAAGAATCGCGATTATCAACTCGGTAGCGTTTCCACAAGTTGCGTTCAATAAGCCACCCACTGCAGTTTATATTAAACACAAAATAATTGAGTTTCTACTGATAAAATAAGTTAATTACTGTTTGTAACTGAAAACAATATATAGTTGGCAAAGAAGACGTTACATGTAGGACCGGTGTAGAAAGCCAGCTGCCTGCATGGGAAGCACGAGAGATGTTAATGTAGAAATATAACCACATGAATAAAAATTCTAAATCACCGAGAAATACATTTATATAAAAATGGTTCGAGATCCTAAACTAGTTGAATATAAAAATTAAAAAGGATAAAGCTTTGTACTATGCTGTCACGTCGACACATGAGTGAGAAATAATTGTATCCGGTCTGTGACTGATACCCAATAATGCGATGACGAATTCCGAAAGAATATTGGTCCAATTATTTCAAAAAGAAAAGTAATAAACGAACAAATGTATGGTGGATTCGACCTAACTAGAATGAGATTCGTAAAAGTCCTCAAATTCAAATAAAGCACTGACATAGTTGCAGCGGGTTAAATCTTGACATAAAATATTTGATTTAACGCGATATTTTTATCTACAGATGGATAGATTCGATTTCATTCCATTGACAGTTGGCTAAGCCTTGTCTTGATCGAAAAGAAAATCGTAACGTGAAAAATTCAAATAAATAAAATAAGTAAATGGATATATAGGATAAGAGTTAAGTACTTGGATGAGGATGAATGAAGTACTTACTCTGTTAGAAAGCTGACTCGCTCAGCCAAAGGTGTGAGTCCTAACATGCTCAGTCCAAATATCCACGGCTGTAAACATTCGCAATTTAGCATAATGTTAAGTACGTGCAATTGTTACCGTAAATACTCTTTATCAATTACGTTGCACATTACATACCAAATCATTAATCTCAAAACGTTAATGATTGCAGATCCAATCAATTAAATTCTTCCATTGGATACCTAATTTAGTGGCTAGTAATAATTTAAATATTCACGCGAATAATGCCATATATATTAAAAATTAATCACGATTACCTCATTGATTCCTTACATTTTTGGAGAATGGATTGTTTGATGTTTAGTCACATATTCAAAAATAATTGTAACTGATAGTATTTCATATTTTTATTCCTACACGTAAGAAAACTGAAGGACTGTCTTGAATGCTACTCTGTTTGGCAATGTTTTTTTTTTGTTTAACAGATGAATAGTTCGGCCTTATGCCTTAATCTCTTCATCTAATCGATAATCATGCAAACAAATCTAACCTGACTGAAGCCGCAATATGTGCCAATAATTGCGGCAGGTATGGCCGGAAAAAGAATAGCCAGCTTCGTGCCGAGAATGACTTCTTGAAGGTTAGAGAGAAAATCTTTAAGACCTTTGTATGGAACCTTTTGGATCACTCTTATGTCAGACTTCTTCCTCAACGAAGAAGAAGACATGTTGTGAGCTGTTCTTCCTCCATGTCTCAGCTCTCTGCTCGATCCTTTAGCGGTCATGTTTGCGTTCCCGTTCTCCGCCGCTGACCACTGTTCAACGATCCCCGCCATTTCTACACTTATTCAAAAAATGTATATATACTCTGAGTAACGAATATGTTTTTTGCTTTGCTGGTTCTTATGTTGTGTGTTTATAAATACTGATTAGTTTTGTATTTTGGGTCCACACGAGGCAGCTTCCACGAAATTTCCTTTGATATCTTTTATGTAATTTGGGATTTTATTCTTTATAAAACATGGTAAAAAAATCAGAAATGGTAGATGTAGATACCATACCTGGATTTTTGGGAACTAACACTTTAAGACTTAGATGTTAAAAAATCTATATTTGGTTAATAATGATTTAATTTAGTAGCATAATATTAAGAGGAAAACGTGATTGTGTAAATTATTTTCTAATCTTTGTTAGGTGAGCAATATGTTCCAAATAAAAATTTGATTTTCAGATTTAATGGCTAAATTGGAAAGGAAATATTCTAAGAGGAGATCAGAGGACTCAAAATAACTGTTGATTAGGATTCCCAAAACGTACATATTTATTAGGATTCTTAAAATTACAATTAATTTCTTAACCTCTCTCGCATTTTTATGTCGTTAAGAGCTTTTCCCCAAAAAACAAAACTTCAAAACTTTGTTTTTGAGGTTTTACCCCACTCTAATTTTTTTTGAAAATATTTTGAATAGTGAAAGTCATTATTCTTAACATCAAATTTGAGATTCAATCTTTCTTTGTATTTTAATCATATCACTCATAAACTCTAGTCTTATAGTATTATATCATTCATTTCTTTTACATATATTTTCATAATTTTTACTTTTACATATTAAATTAATTGAATAAATTAATTAATTAAAAGAAAAGTTATAGAATCTTATAAAGATATAAAACAGAAGAAATACTATATAAACAGAAGAAATAAAATTAAATAAAAAAACAGAAGAAATATTATATAACATTAAAGGCAAATTTTACATGGCGACAATACTACACTAACCAAATTTAATACAAAATAAACACTGTCTAGCTTTGTTATTATGAAGTAATTTTACATTAGAGTGTAACATCTTATGAATTAATTCTATATTGATATTTTAATGTATGTTTGACTTATTTATAAAAGAAATCAAAACTTTAATGTAAATATAAAAAAAATACGAAGTTTTTATTTGAAGCCGTTTTTGAAGACAGACATCATTAAATCTTAAATTTAAGATCTTTTTTTGGGGATTTAATGTATGTTCTTGTGATGTTTTCCCAGACTTGAATGTTTCTTTAAAATTGCGCAAACCACATGTCAATCATCTAGTACACTTCAAAATTTATCTAGTATTTCTTCATCCGCTTATCTCTGGTTCACCTAGCCATTCTCCTTGTGACTTCTCTTTCTCCATTGTCGCGTTTTACGTTTACTGAGCTTCGAACTTTCACTTTGACACTATGAGTATCTCTGTCTATTGGAAAATGGCAATTATGTCATGCCAGACGAGTTCTCTAAAAGCGGAGTTCATAGGTCGACTCTCTCTGACTAAGGCATTTTATTGGAGGTTACTTCGTACATATGCTGTCACCATATGGGCAAAATTTCTTGACATTGCCATCAAGCGAAGGCCGCTTATCATCAGAGTTGGTATGTAACCGTTTTTAAATCCTTTCAGTTGGGTATTTCAACGTCGACCACTCCGACTATAATTTGTTGCTCCAAATAACAGTTGTAGGGTTCAAAGTAAAGCTGCTCTACGAGTTCTTTTACTTTTCCTACACATCTATCTTTTCCCTTGTTGTAGTACTTTTCTTTCATTGTCTTTTCGCGGAGATTACCTCTGGATGTAATCGTTTAAGCCCGTTAGACTTTTAATTCTTAATATAATCATTTGGTGCACAAAAAAAAAATCATTTTTGGGGATTACTAATGCAACGACATGTTTTCCCAGACTTGAAAGTTTCTTTACAACTGCGCAGATCACATGTCAATCATATAGTATAATGTAATACTTACTTTGTTGTTTACGATACCTTTTAACTTCTGCACGAGAATGTGCCAAGAACCACTTGGCTTTGGCTGTACCACCTCTGCAAATTATCGAATATGATAAAAATTCGACTCCAAACTTTCTTTTGTGGTGACAAAATTGGCCACCAGGTCCCGGGAAAAGGAAAAAAGTTTTACAAGGCGAGAGATAATAGCTCTACTAACAAAAATCTTAATTGCATTGACAAAGTTTTTTTGTTCTGATACACAATTTGGTTATGACCTAACAGGAATTTACTCTCTTTGTACATAATATATTGATTTTCAAGGATTTTCATACATATGTAAACAGTTTAACAGATAATTCATACTAGGATAAGACCTGCTCTTTGCGCATGGTGAATTTATATGAAAATTATTTAAGAAATATCGTATGAAAAAATAAAATGTATATTCTTGATCGAATTAATATTTTTGGCTCTTAAACAATTTTCAAAAACTTTTTTGTTAATTACATAATTTGTTTACTGATGAGCTCATCCCATTTAAAAAAATATTTTAAGTAAAAAAATCACTTATCGCATAAGAACCTAACGTTTATCCCGAAGAATCTCAGGCGTACTATTTGGTTACAATGAAACTATGCCAGCTAGGTTTTATATCATAATTTAGCAACTTAAAAGTTAATTATGGTTATGAAAAGTTTACGTTCACATGCCAATCCTATCTATCGTCAATATTTTTCTCATTTTTGTGTCATTTTTTTCATTTTGGTTATTGCTCGATATAAATATTGATTTTTAAGTTTATTCTCATTTTGTTATTTTGTTTTGGCCTGAGATTTAAAAAATGTTTAAGATTTAAAATTATTAAAGAGATACATATTTAGGTTAAGATTCGCGCCTTATGAAGAATAAATATTTTATATTTATTACTTATTTAATATTTTTTTGCATATTATGAAATTAATAAAATAATAATTATATATTAAATAAATAAAAAATCAGTTACTATTATATAATAAATTGACGTGCGCATATAAATCAAACGAACGCTCTTGTTTATTCGCAATCATTTTAGGGTAAATAAATCAAAACAATCAATCTTATCTATCATATATGATATATAATTAAATTTAAATGATATTAACATAGATATATAGTATACTTTTAATTTGGATATTTATTAAATGAGGTTTCTACTCATATGATTTTATGATTATTTGCATATTTTTGTAACAAAATTTTACACCAACGATTTTATTTTTAATGTGAAATGTTTAGTGGTTTCAATAATTTATAAACATTTTTAAAAAACAATGAAGATTTCAAAATTAAAATATTAATTTTTTAATATATGTTCAACGCAGATATCAAAATATAAGTATGTATTTTCATATGATGTATAGTTTAATTTAAACGATATGAAATATATATATATATAACATAAACACCTATTAAAATAAAATTATTTATTCAAATAATTTTATAATCGTTGTATCTTATTGTAGAAAAAAGTAACCTTGATCACAAAAGTTTATGTGAAACTTTTAACAGTTTTAATAATTTATATTCGTTTTGAAAAATTCAAAATATAACATATACAAAAAAATCTAATTTTTTTATTATATGATTAATGTAATTGTAATTTATTTTAATAATAAATAACTAAACAAAAATGATAGAAAATATACAGATTGTTAGCAAATCCTTATTATTTAAAATCATTAATTGCCGTATATATCTTAATCACATTAGGTGATTCCGTAGGTTTTATTTAAGAAAATAGTATATAATAATTTCAATTTGTTAAATGAATGATCCATAATAGACATACTATATAATATAATATTCTTTACCAATTTAATTTTGGACTAACAAAATTATCAATTGATTCTCAAGCCGCTACATAAGTAAAATTAGCATTCTAATCACATGACAACTCAGCATGACATTTTTTTAATTAGTACAAACTACATGTTATAATTTTTTAAATATTTCTCTATTAATATATAGGAGATTACCTTTATCTTATTTTTTTCACTGAAACTTATGTTATTAGAAGCTCATTAAAAGCATGATGAAATTCACAAAGATACTCGCGGAATAGATTACCTTCTCTAAACGGAAACAGAGCAACACACAACTCTAAACAAAATAACATACCAAAAACGGATTACCCTAACTACATTATGGCAGTAAGACGTCAACTTCTTTTTTGTAAACGGAAATATTAACACTCAAAACTGCATATTCTCCTTGCTGCCGGTAGCCTATAAACGAGATTTACTTACAGCTCGCCAAACGATGTTATCGACCTCCTTTCGGAATTAAGACACCATGACTTAGTGACCCGGCAAGGAGTTTTTTTAAGACTTCATTTTTTGAAAAAACTTTCTTAACCAATGCGTTTTTTTTTTCTTCTATTCGCCACGTATGACAATACACAACAACCTATTACTTTATTGGGGACAAGGATCGTAACTATCTTTCTCTTATAACACTACTATTAACTATCTTAACAGCTCCATTATATTTTGACTTCTCATAGCAGATACTCCATCCATCTTGTTCATGAGTTAGGTTTGTGAGTTTTATAGGCCTGCTCTTTGATAGTTTTTCCATAAATTATTATCTTTTAACTTAAATGTTTTTATTCGACGTAATGTTTTACTTGTTATAGAAAAGCAAAAAAAACTCAGGTCTGTATCCAATTGAGATTCGCATAAGAAGAGATAAAGATTAGCATGGGTTTGTATGATACGTGCTTGGAGAGTGTTCTTTGGAGAAAAATTAAGGGCCTATATTGTGTCGTGTAGTACGAAAACGAAACTGCTGATTTTTGCCGTGTGTCTTTTTGTTCAACGAGGAGGTAGCTTTGATAAAATTAAAAAGGTGGGATGTGGCTCCTGCCGCTTGTCTTGTTTCATAATATAATTTACAAGAACTATTGTTTTAAGTGTACATTATTTTTATATTTCTATAATGTTTATTAGACTAATATATATTCTTAAGAAATTATTTTTGAATCCTTATGTTTTTAGTTAAAACAACTTATTATAAAACATATTAGAATATTGTTTAGTAAAGTTTTTTTGGTAAAGTTACTTTTGGCTGATGTTGAATAATGTTTTTCCTTGAAAAAGTTTATCGTTAGAATCAAACAAAAGGACTAGAGGTGGACAAATCAATTGAGATCTCTGCTAAGTCCAAAAGTCATTTGAATCAATCGATAAATTAGGAGAATAATTTGATGCTTAAGAGAACCCTCGATGATAATAGTAATTAGTAAAGAGATACTCTATGCAAACAAGTACACCATATCTTGAGGATAATGGTTATAATATGCCAACAACAATAAGTGCAACACACTGTTTTTGAAAACAGATTGGATGGTGATCCAAAAGCTTTCTATGTCACGGGTCAGCCAAACTCGACCAATTTAAAAGAGTTCACAATTTAAATAAATAGTAAAAAGGTATAGCTTCCATCTAGTGAGCCAGAAATTTCCCTAATGTAACAGAGAAAGTTCTATGAGTTGTATATGAAGAGACTACTTCACAATATTTATATTTCTATATCTGCTTAAATGTTACATATAAAATAGGAATGTTTAAAAGAGAACCTTAGATTTAGAGAAAATAAGTTTGTGTATAGCATATGCATTCCATTAAGCTCCAATAGACTTTCATGACTGGCTGCCACACCGACCATCCAATCCATATAAACCCCTAAAAAGGAATATTAAAGATTTTGGAAAGATCTCATCAATAAATCGAGGAGTGATGAAGTTGAACAAGTGGTAGCGTACGTGGATAAAAGTTTCTAAAACGATTTTTCGTACATATACTTCCATTTACAGTATATCCTAAATTCCTAATAAATTGCACATTTTTATTAGATTTATTCTTGGGTTCACCCCTATTTCAAATTAGATATCTTTTAGAAAAAAAAACAAAATATTGTCAAATTATATTATGTTTTTAAAATAAAAAGATAAAAAAAAATAGTAGTTACAGAAAAAAACGTCATCAGCAAAACACTAAACCTTAAATTCTAATACCTAAATCTCAAATTCTAAATCCTAAACTTTAAATCCTTGAGTAAACCCTAAACCATTGGATAAATCATAAACTCTAAATAAAAAATACTAAACACTAAAACCCTAAACCCTAAATCCTAAACCCTTGAGTGTTTTAGTGTTTTTGAATTAGAGTTTAGTATTTATCCAAGGACTTAGGGTTTACCCAAGAGTTTCGAGTTTAGGGATTAGGATTTAGGGTTTAGTGTTTTGCTGACGACGTTAAAATATTTTTTTTGGTAATTACTTCTATTTTTTTATTTATTTCTTTTACCATTTAATTTTAAAAACATAATATAATTTGACAATATTTTGTTTTCTTTTTTAAAAGAGTGCGGTTTCTTCTTTGGATTATAAACAAAATTTGTGAATCAGTATTTTTGAATTGGCGTACATTATTTTGTTACAAAGTCATTATATCGAAGGACACTTGTTTAAAATTATATAATTTGTGATTTTGTTTATATAATATTTTGTATGTACACTATTATATAACTCTTTTTAGTCTTAGATATTTCACCGGATCCGAAAAACCAAACCAAAATCAACCAAGAAATATAGTGGTGGTTTGGGTTTGGATCTAGGGCAAAGTACATATTTGATTTTTTCGTCGATTTGCGGTCTTTGTTCGATTCCTAGTCCTTTCCGAGACCCAGTTGAGTATTCAAAGTATATTAAATTTTTTATGTATATTAGGTATATCTGAATTTTTCATATATGTATTTGGTATTTTGAATGTGTTTTTCAGTATTATGAATATTTTTTTAATCTTATATTAAATAACAAATTTTAGTTTAAACTATAAAAATAATTTAACGTAAAATATATAGTTTTATTTTTTTACATATGGTTTGTTAAAGTGTTTGTGTTAAATTTGATTTTGTAAATATTTGGAACTACATAAATGTTTAGAAAAGAGTGTAATAAAGCATATAAACTATATTGTATGTTTAGAAAAGTGTATAATAAATTATAAAAACTATATTGTGTATATCACTATCATGTGATATGGTCTAATAAATAAAAGTTTATTTGTTGTATAACTTTGTCATGTTTAAAAAGATGTGGTGTAATAAATTATTGTTAGAGAAATTTTAGTTTAGATATTGTTAGTCAAATATTATGGTAACACCAAATATATTGCTAGTTAATGAAAGGTCTAATAACCTTTCATAAGTAGATTTTTTGAGATTCCTTTTTTTTAATAGTATATATGAATATGAAATAACACAATTCTATTGTTTGGTGAACTCAAGAATAAATATTTTTATTACACTCCCCCCATCTCGATCGCTTGATTCTTGTACTATATGGCCAGCCACTAGCCCCAGAGGATTGAAGTTTCGTTACAACGTCATAAAATGCTACATTTATAGAACTAAATGGTCCCTAAACCATAGTTAAGTATTTAAGCGGATGCTACCGAAGATCAGAGAATCAGGGAGCCCATGTGGGTAGATAAAGACACAAACAAGCTGAAAGACGCATTTGTCTTGTCCGAACATACCACAACATCATTATTCATGGAAATGCCCCCACAAATCTTTGTTGATTTCGGAAGTTACACTGATTTCTTGTTTGAGTTTATCAACATATACGTATGGGCAAACAATAGGCACAATGCCTTGGGGTCACAACGATGAAAAGGGCCAAAACATTTTAAAATGTAATTGACGTTAAAGGAAACTTCCCGGAAGCTACCTTCGTGAGGATACGTCCATGTACTTCTCACATGCATGTGGGAAGATGTAAGTTGTTATCGACCCACCCTTCTTGGATAGAAAATAACAACAGTGTTTATTTGTCTGTATCGTTAGATTTTTAAATCAAATGGAATCAAAGGCCCTACATTATTTAAAGTTCTTTCAGTTTGACATGTTAGGGCATCTATACTATAGATCACTAGCTTGGTCACAGACCATCTGACGATTTGGTCCCTTGAAGTGTTCGGAACAAGAAACTTACGTTACCATTTAGAAGTAATCACACTCATACCTTCTCACAATGTAAAAATAGATGTCTTCTCACAAAGAAAGAATATGCGGCTGTAACGGTTAGCAATCAAACAATTATATTTGCGGCAACCGCCCACATACGATTTCTACTGAAACGTTTTTAACGAACTATTTCAATTAAAAGTAGACGAAGTATACAGTATGAAAAATACAACCTCGTGAACAGAAGACGAGAAATCAACTTCAAAAAACAGCAAAGGAATGGTCATAAAGTGACTGACCACAACAGAACCTCCACATCCAAAAAAGCAAAACTCAAGAAAAGGGTATGTGGTTGATCCCTCTTATGGTGGCAGCAAAATAGACCACTCGCCCGAAATCATGAATGGAAGATTAACACTGACTTAAGAAGGCAGCGATTGTTCAAGCGAGAGAGAGAGGGTAGCGAATCCAAAAAATGAGATAATATTTCTACTGGAATTTCAGATTTTTGTGCACCAAAAAAATGTATACTGGAATTTCAGATTTTTATTGTTATTTCTTTTGTAGAATTTTCAGATTGTTACACGGTGACAGCAATATATTACAAACTACTTGATCACAATCTAGTTAAGGGGGATCTTAACAATCTTAAAAGCATGAAAATATCATTCAACGGATTTTGTAAGTAAATTATGGGAGAAAAGATATATTCAAGTTGGCTTATTTTTATGTTATACGTAGCTAGAGTAGCTGAAACAACAAACAAGTCTAATTACTATTTTTTTCCTTATCCTTTATTTCTTAGTATAAGCCCAACCACATGCGATCGAGAATGTTGTGAAGGAGCAAAAATAACACGGGTCTTGTCCGAAAGGCTCTGATGATGGGATCCATTTCACCGCGAAGTCAAGCAGGATTGTCGTGAAAGAGATTATTGAAGCCTTGAAGGTAGTGAGAGAAGCGGATTGGCAACCAAGTCTTCACTGGAAACCACTACTGGTGAAGTTTCCCTTTTATTTTGGTGAACCGAACTCCCTAAGCCTTAGTGATCTTGAGTTATAAAAATAATAAGTTGGAAGCACCACCTGGTACGGCCCCGGTTGAAAAAAACTTTAGCATTTAGAGATAATCGTGCTTCTACATTGACAATTGATTGTGTACTGTACCAGTTCCACCCTTTATTTGCATTTGGATATTCATATTGCTAACTTAACATTTCATGAAAACCTTATGTTGTATTCATTAGGCTCGTTGGGTCTTCTTCAGATATAAGAGCATCATTGTCCAGAGTTTCTTAGGGGAATATAAGAAATTATTTTTTAATTTTTAACTAAAATATTAAAAAAATAATTTTTTATATTCTCCTAAAAATTTCAGTCGTGACAAACACGATATGTACAAATGTTCAGTGCCAATTATGACCTCAACTCAGTTATAATTTTTAAATAATACCTAAACTTCTTAAAACGTACCTAAATCTTACAAAAGTTAGTTAACCGTCGACAAAACAAAACCTGTGCCGTAATATCCTTTTAAAAGGGCACACTAACAACTAGATTAACGTAATTTTTTGAAATATTATTACAAATTTGTTATATAAACTACTATTCTTCTTCGTCTTATCAAATTTAAAACTTTAGTAATAATTGTTTCTGATATATATAAATATACATTAACATGTTTTTACTTATCATATCTTTGATAAACTTATATCTTACTAAATATAAATAATAAAATATTTGTGATATTTTGTTCAAAAATGTTAAGAGGCCTCTTGCCGTTCTTTCACTAAGATATCTTATTCAAAATATTAGATATATTAAACAATAAGTAAAATATATAAAAACAATCACCAACGTTTAAATTGGATAAGATGAAGAAAAATAGTAGTTTTTATAATTTCAAATTTGTAATAATATTTTAAAAAGTAACTTTAGTCTAGTTGTTAGTCTTCCTCTTTAAAAGAGTATCATGGCATGAGTTTAAGCCCCAGAATGAACATATTTTTTAAAAATATATATATATATATCTAAACGACGTCGTCTTATCTTCTGTTAACGGTTGACTAAATTCAGTTAGAGTCAATGTAGATTTAGACGTGTTTTAAGAAGTTCAGGTATTTTTTTAGTTATAACTGAGTTGAAGTCGTAATTTGGTATTGACCTTTTGTTCATGTCATATTTGGCACGACTGAAATTGTTGGAGTCGAAATTAGCATTTTTTCTCGTATATCAAAACAACGTCATTTTATCTTGTTAACGGTAACTAACTTTTGTTAGAATCAATGTAGATTTAGGCACGTGTTAAGAAGTTTGGGTAGTATTTTTGAATTATAACTGAGTTGAGGTCGTATTTGGCACTGATCATTTATTCGGGTCGTATTTGGCACGACTGAAATTGTTGGTACCGAAATTGACATTTTTCCGTGTTTATACTTTTTCGTTATCACTATACTAGCTTGTGAGCAGTATTCGTTGAGTTTTTGGCAAAAGGATTATGCATACCTACTTTTGGCATGGGCTGACACTGCAAAAGCATTGTATCTAGCAACATTTTAGGTAATATGTTTTAAAGTTTGAAAGCCCATAATACTTTTAATGCAGTAGAGAGGGTCCAATCTATCAAATTATATTATACTTCTTAAAAATTTTAGTTGGGCATTAGGCTTAAGCTTAACCAATGCCTCTTAACCAATATAATAGCATTGGGCTAAACACAGAATATAAACCTTTTTATAAATATATTTTATATATTTTATTCATTGCATATTTTAAAATTGAACTCTAAGACCTGAAACAAAGAGAAAAAAGTATTCCAAAACTAATGGTGAAAAGTAAATATTTCTTATTGTTTTGTTTTTTAATAAGTAAACTAGATTTTGATTAGCGTTTTTAAAACGTATGATTATTTTTGAAAAAACAAAATTTGAATGATATAAATTTGTATTTTTTATTGTGTATCTACATTTAAATTTTAGACATGAAACATTATATTCAGTGTTCTGAACTCTGACACGAACCCGAATTTTTAAGTATATATAATTAAATTAAAATTTACATGAATATAATTTTATGAAAAACAAGATAATTCATTTATATAAACCGACTTGTATCAATTTTATTATATTTGAAAACTTTAAATATTATAATTTTTTTTGAAAATTTTTTATATTAGAAACAATTTATTTTATATTATATTTTCAGCATATTATATAATTAACTATTGTGATTCAATCCGTTTCATACTTGATAAATATAATAAATTATTTTTATATTCTTATTTAAATATAAATATTAAAATATGAAATTATTTATTATTTATATATCTTATGTTAATATTTGTTTTATTATGTTGAAGTACGTTGTAAAATTCCTGAATATATTTTATTCTGTTATTTTATAATTTATAAAATAGTTAATAAATGGATTAAGTTACTTTATATTTATTAATAGGTTTGGTAATTTAATTATGAATATATATTATGTATATATAAATATTATAGAAATGTCAATTCTTATTATATAAAAAATAAAAATGACGTTTTTAATTTTAGTTGATATTAATAATGATTTTTATTATTTAAAAGTAAATATTAAAATGAAATGCATATTTAAATTTTAATAAAAGATATTAAAAAATATTATTAAAATGTAATCTTACAAAAAGATTCTTGAGAATATATTTTTAAATATATTATTTGAAAATATTAAAATAATTGGTTAAATATGATATATATTTAAATAAATTAGTTGTATGAGAAATAATAAAAATTTAAATAAATGTAATGGTACAACCTAGATTATTGCAAGTAGATAAAAAGTTCTCCTATCTAATAGTATTGATACTTGATTAATATTTTAATATTACAATTTAAATATATATATGGAAATATGAAATTATTTATTATTTATTATTTATACATCTTATGTTAATATTTGTTTTAATATGTTGAAGTATGTTGTAAATTTCTTGAATATATTTTATTCTGTTATTTTATAATTTATAAAATAGTTATTAAATGGATTAAGTTACTTTATAGTTATTAATTGATGTAGTAATTTAATTATAAATATAGATTATGCATATATAAATATTATAGAAATGTCATTTCTTATTATATAAATGAAAAATGAATTAATAATCTTTTTTTTAATTTGAGTTGATATTAATTATGATTTTTATTATTTAAAAGTAAATATTAAAATGATATGCATATTTAACTTTAATAAAAGATATTATTAAAATGTAATCTTAGAAAAAGATTCTTGAGAATTTCCTTTTAGATATCTTATTTTGAAAATATTAAAATAATTGGTTAAATATGATATATATTTAAGTAATTTAGTTGTATGAGAACTAATAAAAAGTTAAATAATTGGTCCAACCTATACTATTTGCACGTAAATATAAAATTTTCATGGTTTAATAGTACTGATTCGATTTACTTAATTATAGACATTTTGATAATTTAACAAATTGAAATGAACCTTTAAAATCACACAAAAAAAATTATGGACCTATGGCAAATGTTCATGTTGCCATGGGTAAGAGCCGGCACTGGGCTTAACCTAGTTCAAATACGCATTAGGCGAAACACCTGCGGCTACTCCAACCTAGCAAGTTAATAGAAAAACAAGATAAAATCGAAGAATGCGCGGAATTTTTTGTTAGATATATCTAAGTATAATATACATTAAATATATATTTACCTATTTTGATAATCAAATTGACGACATACAATGTCAGAAAACAACCGGTTTTTATTGGTCACATGGATGCAGAACTTCCGATTTAGTTTACAGAGTCAGTATGAATCTGTTTGAGTTAATGAGGAAAAAAAATGATAAAAATTGACCTAACATACAGTTAGTTAAGGTGGACATGCCTTTTCACTTTTTGTCTTTGATTCCCATATAAGCACTTTTTTTTTTGCTTTTATCTAATAAAGGGCAATATCATAATTAGATTTCATCTTCTTCTTCCACTTTCCTACTTAACTTGACGCATATTTTTCATTCCGTAACATGATTCATCATTTTTTATATAATTTTCTTCGTTTCAGCTTCGTTTTCTCGTTACCAATGACAAAATATTATAGAACTATGATGTAAACACCGATTACAAGCTTGAAACCGTCAAAAAAATTTGTTGACTCTTGAGTGTTTGGCCGCATATAGTGCAACAACGATTACACGACCCAAAATCGTCCCTCCATGGATTGGTTTTAGAACAAGGTTTTTACCGAACTAGAGAATAGGTTTTCTTTGTGTTAGAGGTTAAATTTTCAGCCTAAATATAACATTTGATAGATTACAATCAATATTCCGATAAAATTAGACATAAATATGACCATACAAAAAGATTGAAAATGTTACTTGAATATTTTTCAGATAAGTACATCTGCATGAAAAAAAATCAGTATGTTATATCTTACAATAACTTATTCTTTTCTATAAAAAACTTATTCATTTTCTGAATTAATCTAGGATTTATGGAGCTTAAATTACTTTTTAGATAAGAGAATCTTAATGTTTAATCTTATGTTTTTTTCGTTTTTTCTATATTTATTTTTATAATTGTTATATTTAATCAATATTTAATAAAATTTTACGAATACAATGATTTTATAATTTTGTTTTAACAATTCTATTCTACGATGACCCGTGGTAATCGAGGAATCTTTTCCTTATTCCTGTTAGTAAGACTTATCTGTGTTTTGTTGTCTTTTCTTTTTAGTCTAACGAATATATTTTTTTGTTTTCTCGGTTTGTTGTTGTTAATATTTTTGTGTCGTTTAGTCATCTTCTTTTAATTCATTATAAATGTTATAAATTCTGTCAAAATTTCAAAATTTAATGTAAATTTAATATTTAACAAATTTTAGTATAATATTTACTAGTGTTAAATCTTCTACTATAACATATTTTAAATATATTTCAAATAAGTACATCTATATGTAATAAACTTAGTACATTATATTTCACAATAACTTTATCTTCATCTCCATTAGTATAAACATACAAAAATTATACAATGTTTAATCAACATTTTAATAAAATTTACAAGTGAAATATTTTTATAATATTTAGGTTAATTCTATTCTACGATGACCTATGGTAATCGAGGAATCTTTTCCTTCTTTCGGTTAGTAATATTTATGTGTGTTTTGTTTTCGTTCCTTTTTAGTCTAACGGCCGGATATATACTTTTTCGGTTTGTTGTCGTTATGTTGTCGTTAGTATTTTGTGTCGTTTAGTCACTTCTTTTAATTTATTATAGATGTTATAAATTCTGTCAAAAATTCAAAATTTAATGTTTAACAAATTTTAGTATAAAATTTACTAGTGTTATATCTTCTACTATAACATATTTTACATATAATTCAAATAAGTGCATCTATATGTAATAAACTTAGTATATTATATTTCACAATAACTTTATCTTCATCTCCATTAGTATAAACATACGGAAACTATATAATGTTTAATCAAAATTTTAATAAAATTTACAAATAAAATATTTTTATAATCTTTAGGTCAGTTCTATTCTACGATGACCCGTGCTAATCGAAGAATCTTTTTCTTCTTTCCGTTAGTAAGATTTATGTGTGTTTTGTTGTCTTTCCTTTTTAGTCTAATGAATATATTTTTATTTTTTGGTTTGTTGTCGTTATGTTGTCATTTAGTTATTTTCTTTTAATTCATTATAAATGTTATAAATTCTGTTAAAATTCAAAATTTAATATAAAATTTAATATTTAATAAAAATTAGTATAAAATTTACTAGTGTTATATCTTCTACTATAACATATATTTCAAATAAGTACATCTACATGCAATAAACTTAGTACATTATATTTCACAATAATCTTCATCTCCATTAGTATAAACACATGGAAAATATATAATGTTTCAGATGACTTAATTTCTAGCATTTCTTTGTTTTCTTGTTTCGCATACAATATAATATTATATTTTTAATCAATATTCTGATAGATTTAAACAAAAGAAAATATAAACCATCATATCATTAGATAGCATATTGGATTAATTTTCTACAATTGATTACATGTAATCTAGTCAGTGGAGTGTTTGGATATTATTCAATATTTCTTTCCTAAATCAAACAAAAGTCTTTGGATGCAGATACTTTATTACTAAAATAACGTATGCGCATTTAATAAAACTTATTAGTCAAACATAAAATATTTACTTTCTTTTGGCAGTATCTTCATTTATTATACAACTAATTAAACTTTCGGTATAGGATACCTTAGGAATTTCACTTTTAACTTTTAAGAAATACACTTGCCTTAAACCAAAACATAACCATGTAATGACAACAAAGCATACCACTATTCAAACAGTATGCTTAAAGAAGTAAAATAATGTCTAGTCTTTGACTATACCATCGTTTGTCTTCTACTGGTATACCACTATTCAAACAGAGTAACCGTTACATTAATCAACTTGCAACTTTCTTCATGGACTAACGTCCTCACAGATTCTCAGATTCTTCCTTTATAACACTAGGGCTCCCATCAATCTTATCATCATCATCTCTCTGTTTTCTATCTCTCTCTCTCTCTAGATTACTTAAGATGGATTTTCGAGCTCAATTACTTGGTGATCACCCCCGCCCCCGGTGGGCCAGTTCGACGTCTGATGATGAATTAAAATTTTCATACGCGGCTATGGTTTTCTTGGGCTGGATAAATGGTTTGTTTCGATCTCAAATTAACGATTTTGATTTTTGGTTTTAGCATTGAAAGACTACCCTTTATATTTGATTTGTTTGAATCTGCGTTCTGAATCAGTGGCGATGTATATGCTCGCGCCTGTTTTGCGCCCAACAAATGTCTGGATTGGACCTAACGCTTCCATGCTTGTTGAACCAAACTCCATCTTTATCAAAAGCGTTAAGGTTGTTGTTGTTGTCTGGTTACATCTTTTTGTGTTCCTTCATGTGTTGTGCTAATTAATGTATTTTTTTCTTTCTGTTAGGTGGAAAATGTGTATGGTTCTGAACCTGGTCTTCAGCTGTTTGGGTTCTATGCATCTCCTCCTGTTGCTGTAATGAATTGGTCTGAATCTCGTTTGGTGTCTGTCTCACATAGATCTTACGGGGTAGGTTTGAGATTCCTCATGATTGTTATGACTATTTGAAATTGTTGTCGCATTGGTTGAAATCATATAAATTTATTGAACTGGTTTAATTAGTCTCAGGGATGCCCTTACTATTTGAACGAAGGAGCCTCGTTGAATATTTCATATAATGTTAAACCTGAAGGCTGTTCAGTTCGGCTTGTGGTCGATAAAGGTTGGTTAATATTATATATGTTCGTGTTCTTGCTTGTCTTTCTGCTATGGTTTGCATGTTGGTTTGATATTTGTCATCAAGGTTGTGATAAGAGTACAAATACCCTAAAGCTCTTCTTTAATGAAGAACTTGTAACCGATAAAACCCCTTAGCAAAGTGTATAATTTTCCTAAACATACTCCAAAACGTAAAGCAAAACCTAACTAAGGAAAGATGTTTTAATCGTGAATGTAGTTGTTTGTTTAAAAGTGTTGCCTTTTTAGGGATGCCAACATAATTATTTAAATGCTCTCGTTTTCACAGTAATGGCCACTCGCTGGTTGTGGGAGGAACCTCCAATTGATCTGACCGCTCTCACACTGAATCTGATTCAGGGTTAGTCAACTAGGAGATCCAACTTAAGTGCTTTGGTTACACTGGTTATTCATGAGTTAATAAAAGTTTTTTTACAGGGAGTGGTGTGATTCAACTGAACATAAGTAAAACTGAAAGTTATCAACTTAATGTGGCTAACCCCAACTTGAAGGACGTAGAGGCAATAATTACTTTGGTTTCTGTTGTGTTCTTGCACACGTCCATTTTTTTTTTTGAACTTGTGATGGAATTTGTTCAGGTGGAACTGGATATTGATGTGAAGGCTGTCGTGTATGATACTAAGGAACCATCATTCTACAAGTGTAACTTCAGCAACAGCGCGTGCACATTTAATACAATGCCTTTTGTTGGAACTTCTATTGTTTTAACTTCACCAGCACATCGACAGGTATGTATTCTCTATGAACCACACTAACAATTTTTTTTATATATTATTCTCAGTCTCAGCTGAATGAATCCTCATCTCTCACTGTCTCTGAGTTCAGAGAGTATTATCTGGAGACCAAGAATGGTTCATCAGAATTTCCTATCAAGCTAGATGCACTTCATATGCCATCGTCACAGGTAAACTTTTAATTCATTTGGTATCTGAGCATTGTAAACTAATTCTTTTGGTATCAATTACATGTAGCATTTGTGAATATACAGGTCTCGTGATTTGCTTCATTTTGCTATCTATAAAACTAAATAACTGGTTACAGCATCATGGGGAAGAGAGATATGTAATGGATGATGATTCATCGATTATAAGTCTACTTGTAAACAAAGATGACGATGTATGAATCAATGTATGATGAAATTATAAAGCTTTATAATAATAAAAGATATAATTAAAATATTAACAAATCTCAATTTTTTTCTGTATTATTATTTTTTGTTTCTTGACCAACACAATTGTGATAAGACCTCTTTGTTTAACCCATTACAGGATGAGTATTATATTGAATGTCATCTTTCAAAAATGTAACGAAACCTCTAAATTAGTCCCTAGTTTTATGGTGATTTTTTTTTTTTTGGAACATAATTTTTTTTATCAAACATCAAATTTTGTAACTACAAAGGGAAGAGGAACATCTCCTTTGACAACCAAAATAAAACTGTTATGGTGGTGAATTTTTGTTTTTCTCAAAAGAGTAAGATAATGAAATATTGTCATGGTTCGAGAAATTTAATCAAATTTTTTAAAAAAGAATGTCAAATTTTAATAAGTAAAATATTTCAAAAAAAAAATGTTTAGCTTAATTCTACTATGTCTTGAGATAGTGGATTAATTTTCATTCTTTTCGTTACTAAGATTTACGTGTGTTTCGTTATCTTTCCTTTTCAATCTAATAAATAAGTTCTTTGGTTTTCGGTTTATTGTTGTCATGTTGTCGTTGGTATTTTAGTGTAGTTTAGTCGTTTTCTTTTAATTTGTTATTAGTGTTGTAACTTCTGTCCAAAATTTAAGATTTGATGTAAATTTTAATATTTTTTAAAAAATTGATATAAATTTTACTAGTGTTATATCTTCTATATTAAATATATTTCAAATAAGTACATCTATCTGCAAAAAACTCAGTACATTATATTTCACAGTAACTTAGTCTTCATCTCCATTAGTATAATACTAGATCTTGATCCGCGCAACCGCACGGGTGTTTAATTTCATTTTTATAAACGTAAAATAAGTTATTTCATTAGTAGCAAATATGTTTAACATTAACTATATTTTAAAATGTTTATATGATTTTTTCAAACACAATAACGTAATATGTTTGGAGTTGTTAGAGCATCTCCAACCCATCTCTATAATAGAGATCTCTAAAATAGATGAAAAAATAAAGACGATATTTAGAGGAAAAAATAGTATTCCTCTATTTATAGAGGCAAATATAGCATTCCTCTATTAGAGAGAAACACATTAGAGCAAAAACACCGTTTCTATTTTTTCTTCTATTTTAGAGATTTCTATTATAGAGATGAGTTGGAGATGGTCTTATGTTATGGAAAATCTAACTTGATTTCGTGTATTAAGATTGTTATAAGGGCAATTGTCAATAATAGCACCTTTTGAAGTTTATGTCTCAAAAATAGCTCTAGAAGGAGAAAGTCAGAAAAATGACATTCATTAAAGAGTGAAATATCCCTAATACCCTTGGTTTAAAATTAAATAAACAAACAAAAATAAATAAAAATAAAAAATGAAAAAAAGAAAATTTTTATAGATTCAGATTATATTTTTCAGATTCGAAATTTTTATAAATTTTTTTTAAAAAAAAATTTAGAAATTTTTTTTTATTTTTTCAAATTTTTTTTTTATAATTTAAAAATACTTTTTGAAACTGTTTTCAAAATTTTTATTTTTTATTTTAGTATTTATTTTTTATAAAATTTTAAACCCTAATTCCAAAACCCCACCCCTTAACTCTAAACCCTAAGGTTTGGATTAATTAACCCAATGGATATAAATGTATATTTACCTCTTTAATGAAACATATTTTTGTGATTTTGAGCCTTGAGTGCTACTTTGGGAACAAAAACTTGGTTTGGTGTTATCCTAGTCTTTTTCTCTTGTTATAAACTAAAATATGGAAACAAAATGTGGATTTTATGGTATTTTAAGATAGTGATTTATTTCTATAGGATAATCAATATTTTTAGGGGAAATTTTACTTATACACTTTCTTTGGTACCACATTTCAAATATACCACAAGTATGTGGACATTTTATATGATTTTCTTCGTTTCAGCTTTGTTTTCTCGTTACCAATGACGAAATATAATAGAACTATGATGTAAACACCGATTTCAAGCTTGAAACCATCAAAAAAAATTTGTTGACTCTTGAGTGTTTGGCCGCATATAGTGCAACAACGATTACACGACCCAAACTCGTCCCTCCATGGATTGGTTTTAGAACAAGGTTTTTACCGAACTAGAGAATAGGTTTTCTTTGTGTTAGAGGTTAAATTTTCAGCCTAAATATAACATTTTATTGATTACAATCAATATTCCGATAAAATAAGACATAAATATGACCATACAAAAAGATTGAAAATGTTACTTGAATATTTTTCAGATAAGTACATCTGCATGAAAAAAATCAGTATGTTATATCTTACAATAACTTATTCTTTTCTATAAAAAACTTATTCATTTTCTGAATTAATCTATGATTTATGGAGCTTAAATTACTTTTTAGATAAGAGAGAATCTTAATGTTTAATCTTATTTTTTTCGTTTTTTCTATATTTATTTTTATAATTTTTATATTTAATCAATATTTTAATAAAATTTTACGAATAAAATGATTTTATAATTTTTTTTATCAATTCTATTCTACGATGACCGGTGGTAATCGAGGAATCTTTTCCTTATTTCCGTTAGTAAGACTTATCTGTGTTTTGTTGTCTTTTCTTTTTAGTCTAACGAATATATTTTTTTGTTTCCTCGGTTTGTTGTTGTTAATATTTTTGTGTCGTTTAGTCATCTTCTTTTAATTCATTATAAATGTTATAAATTCTGTCAAAATTTCAAAATTTAATGTAAATTTAATATTTAACAAATTTCAGTATAACATTTACTAGTGTTAAATCTTCTACTATAACATATTTTACATATATTTCAAGTAAGTACATCTATATGTAATAAACTTAGTACATTATATTTCACAATAACTTTATCTTCATCTCTATTAGTATAAACATACAAAAATTATACAATGTTTAATCAACATTTTAGTAAAATTTACAAGTGAAACATTTTTATAATATTTAGGTTAATTCTATTCTACGATGATCCATGGTAATCGAGGAATCTTTTTCTTCTTTCGGTTAGTAATATTTATGTGTGTTTTGTTTTCGTTCCTTTTTAGTCTAACGGCCGGATATATACTTTTTCGGTTTGTTGTCGTTATGTTGTCGTTAGTATTTTGTGTCGTTTAGTCATCTTCTTTTAATTCATTATAGATGTTATAAATTCTGTCAAAAGTTCAAAATTTAATGTTTAACAAATTTTAGTATAAAATTTACTAGTGTTATATCTTCTACTATAACATATTTTACATATAATTCAAATAAGTACATCTATATGTAATAAACTTAGTACATTATATTTCACAATAACTTTATCTTCATCTCCATTAGTATAAACATACGGAAACTATATAATGTTTAATCAAAATTTTAATAAAATTTACAAATAAAATATTTTTATAATTTTTAGGTGAATTCTATTCTACGATGACCCGTGGTAATCGAAGAATCTTTTCCTTCTTTCCGTTAGTAAGATTTATGTGTGTTTTTGTCTTTCCTTTTTAGTCTAATTAATATATTTTTGTTTTTTTGGTTTGTTGTTGTTATGTTGTCATTTAGTTATTTTCTTTTAATTCATTATAAATGTTATAAATTCTGTCATAATTCAAAATTTAATATAAAATTTAATATTTAACAAAAATTAGTATAAAATTTACTAGTGTTATATCTTCTACTATAACATATATTTCAAATAAGTACATCTACATGCAATAAATTTAGTACATTATATTTCACAATAACTTTATCTTCATCTCCATTAGTATAAACACATGGAAAATATATAATGTTTCAGATGACTTAATTTCTAGCATTTCTTTGTTTTCTTGTTTCGCATATAATATAATATTATATTTTTAATCAATATTCTGATAGATTTAAACAAAAAAAAATATAAACCAACATATCATTAGATAGCATATTGGATTAATTTTCTACAATTGATTACATGTAATCAAGTCAGTGGAATGTTTGGATATTATTCAATATTTCTTTCCTAAATCAAACAAAAGTCTTTGGATGCAGATACTTTATTACTAAAATACCGTATGCGCATTTAATAAAAATTATTAGTCAAAGTGTCAAACATAAAATATTTACTTTCTTTTGGCAGTATCTTCATTTATTATACAACTAATTAAACTTCCGGTATAGAATACCTTAGTAATTTCACTTTTAAGAAATACACTTTCCTTAAACCAAAACATAACCATGTAATGACAACAAAGCATACCCTTATTCAAACAGTATGCTTAAAGAAGTCAAATACTGTCTAGTCTTTGACTATACCATCGTTTGTCTTCTACTGGTATACCACTATTCAAACAGAGTAACCGTTACATTAATCAACTTGCAACTTTCTTCATGGACTAACGTCCTCACAGATTCTCAGATTCTTCCTTTATAACACTAGGGCTCCCATCAATCTTATCATCATCATCTCTCTGTTTTCTATCTCTCTCTCTCTCTAGATTACTTAAGATGGATTTTCGAGCTCAATTACTTGGTGATCACCCCCGCCCCCGGTGGGCCAGTTCGACGTCTGATGTTGAATTAAAATTTTCATACGCGGCTATGGTTTTCTTTGGCTGGATAAATGGTTTGTTTCGATCTCAAATTAACGATTTTGATTTTTGGTTTTAGCATTGAAAGACTTCCCTTTATATTTGATTTGTTTGAATCTGCGTTCTGAATCAGTGGCGATGTATATGCTCGCGCCTGTTTTGCGCCCAACAAATGTCTGGATTGGACCTAACGCTTCCATGCTTGTTGAACCAAACTCCATCTTTATCAAAAGCGTTAAGGTTGTTGTTGTTGTCTGGTTACATCTTTTTGTGTTCCTTCATGTGTTGTGCTAATTAATGTATTTTTTTCTTTCTGTTAGGTGGAAAATGTGTATGGTTCTGAACCTGGTCTTCAGCTGTTTGGGTTCTATGCATCTCCTCCTGTTGCTGTAATGAATTGGTCTGAATCTCGTTTGGTGTCTGTCTCACATAGATCTTACGGGGTAGGTTTGAGATTCCTCATGATTGTTATGACTATTTGAAATTGTTGTCGCATTGGTTGAAATCATATAAATTTATTGAACTGGTTTAATTAGTCTCAGGGATGCCCTTACTATTTGAACGAAGGAGCCTCGTTGAATATTTCATATAATGTTAAACCTGAAGGCTATTCAGTTCGGCTTGTGGTCGATAAAGGTTGGTTAATATTATATATATATGTTCGTGTTCTTGCTTGTCTTTCTGCTATGGTTTGCATGTTGGTTTGATATTTGTCATCAAGGTTGTGATATGAGTACAAATACCCTAAAGCTCTTCTTTAATGAAGAACTTGTAACCGATAAAACCCCTTAGCAAAGTGTATAATTTTCCTAAACATACTCCAAAACGTAAAGCAAAACCTAACTAAGGAAAGATGTCTTAATCGTGAATGTAGTTGTTTGTTTAAAAGTGTTGCCTTTTTAGGGATGCCAACATAATTATTTAAATGCTCTCGTTTTCGCAGTAATCGCCACTCGCTGGTTGTGGGAGGAACCTCCAAATTATGAGACCGCTCTCTCATTGAATCTGATTCAGGGTTAGTTAACTAGGACTTAAGTGCTTTGGTTATACTGGTTATTCATGAGTTAATAAAAGTTTTTTTACAGGGAGTGGTGTGATTCAACTGAACATAAAAAATACTGAAAGTTATCATCTTAATGTGGCTAACCCCAACTTGAAGGACGTAGAGGCAATAATTACTTTGGTTTCTGTTGTGTTCTTGCACACGTCCATTTTTTTTTGAACTTGTGTTGGAATTTGTTCAGGTGGAACTGGATATTGATGTGATGGCTGTCGTGTATGATACTAAAGAACCACCATTCTACAAGTGTAACTTCAGCAACAGGGCGTGCACATTCAATACAATGCCTTTTGTTGGAACTTCTATTGTTATAACTTCACCAGCATATCGACAGGTATGTATTTTCTATGAACCACACTAACAATTTTTTTTATATATTATTCTCAGTCTCAGCTGAATGAATCCTCATCTCTCACTGTCTCTGAGTTCAGGGAGTATTATCTGGAGAACAAGAATGGTTCATCAGAATTTCCTATCAAGCTAGATGCACTTCATATGCCATCGTCACTGGTAAACTTTTAATTCATTTGGTATCTGAGCATTGTAAACTAATTCTTTTGGTATCAATTACATGTAGCATTTGTGAATATACAGGTCTCGTGATTTGCTTCATTTTGCTATCTATAAAACTAAATAACTGGTTACAGCATCATGGGGAAGAGAGATACGTAATGGATGATGATTCATCGATTATAAGTCTACTTGTAAACAAAGATGACGATGTATGAATCAATGTATGATGAAATTATAAAGCTTTATAATAATTAAAGATATAATTAAATATAACAAATCTCAATTTTTTCTGTATTATTATTTTTTGTTTCTTGACCAACACAATTGTGATAAGACCTCTTTGTTTAACCCATTACAGGATGAGTATTATATTGAATGTCATCTTTCAAAGATGTAACGAAACCTCTAAATTAGTCCCTAGTTTTGTGGTGATTTTTTTTTTTTTGGAACATAATTTTTTTTATCAAACATCAAATTTTGTAACTACAAAGGAAAGAGGAACATCTCCTTTGATAACCAAAATAAAACTGTTATGGTGGTGAATTTTTGTTTTTTCTCAAAAGAGTAAGATAATGAAATATTGTGATGGCTCGAGAAATTTAATCAAATTAAAAAAAAAAAGAATGTCAAATTTTAATAAGTAAAATATTTCAAAAATATTAAAAAATTAAAAATTAATAAAAAAATTTGTCAAATTTTAAAAAGTAAAATATTTCAAAAAAATGTTTAGCTTAATTCTACTATGTCTTGAGATAGTGGATTAATTTTCATTCTTTCCGTCAGTAAGATTTACGTGTGTTTCGTTATCTTTCCTTTTCAATCTAATAAATAAATTCTTTTGTTTTCGGTTTATTGTTGTCATGTTGTCGTTGGTATTTTAGTGTAGTTTAGTCGTTTTCTTTTAATTTGTTACTAGTGTTAAAACTTCTGTCCAAAATTTAAGATTTGATGTAAATTTTTAATATTTTTTTAAAAAATTGATATAAATTTTACTAGTGTTATATCTTCTATATTAAATATATTTCAAATAAGTACATCTATCTGCAAAAAACTCATGCATTATATTTCACAGTAACTTAGTCTTCATCTCCATTAGTATAATACTAGATCTTGATCCGCGCAACCGCACATGTGTTTGATTTCATTTTTATAAACGTAAAAATCTTATTTTACGTCATTAGTAGGAAATATCTTTAACATTAACTATATTTTAAAATGTTTATATGATTTTTTCAAACACAATAACGTAATATGTTTGGAGTTGTTAGAGCATCTCCAACCCATCTCTATAATAGAGATCTCTAAAATAGAGGAAAAAATAGAGACGATATTTAGAGGAAAAATAGCACTCTCTATTTATAGAGACAAATATAGCATTCCTCTATTATAGAGGAACACATTAGAGCAAAAACACTGTTTCTATTTTTTTCTCTATTTTAGAGATCTCTATTACAGAGATGGGTTGGAGATGGTCTTATGTTATGGAAAATCTAACTTGATTTCGTGTATTAAGATTGTTATAAACTAAAATATGGAAACAAAATGTGGATTTTATGGTATTTTAAGATAGTGATTTATTTCTATAGGATAATCAATAGTTTTATGGAATATCCTATTGTTTCACGGATATTTTTATATAAAGGGATAAAAAGTTTGGAGTTGTTATGGGAAATCTAAATTGATGTGTTTATCTCATTTCTTTAATTTAAAATATGAGACCAAAAAGTTTGAAGTTTTATTTGGGTATATATATAAATCGTCTTGTGTACAAATAAAAATATGTTAAATATAGGCATGTACACATTTATCCGGAACCGAACCAAACCGAACTGAACCAAAAAGAGGTTTGCTTTGGATTTAGATCTTACTAATTAATCGAATGATCTTAAATTTCTATAACCAAAGAACTGGATATATCGAACCAAGAATCAAATAGGTACCCAAATTTCTATAATATAATTTACATACTTATAAATCTTAACTAAATTTATTTTTAAAATATTAAGATAATTTAAAAATACTATTTATAAAAAAAAGTACAAAAAGTCAAATTCCGAGAGGACTTTTTATCTGATTTTTCGTTAAAAATAATTCTTTTATCTGAAAATTTAAAATTGTCTAAATTATCCAAAATTTATTTCTGAAAATACGAAAAAATCTGATATCTAATTCAAAAGTCTATTTTTCGAATTTTGACCTGAATTAACCATAAACAAACCAAAATTTTAACAAAATTTGGTATAAAGATTACTAGTGTTATATCTTCTACTATAACATATCTTTTTGCATTTTTGTTCTATATATTTTATTATAAGTTTTAAATTTAATCAGCATTTTGATGAAATTTTTTTAAAAAATATATTTTTACAAAATTTTAGGTCAATTCTATTCTACGATGACTCATGTTAATCGAGGAATTTTTTCTTCTTTCCGTTAATAAGATTTATGTGTGTTTTGTTGTCTTTCCTTTTATTTGTTGTCGTTAATATTTTTGTGTCGTTTAGTCTTCTTCTTTTAATTCATTATAAATGTTATAAATTATGTCAAAATTTTGAAATTTAATGTAAAATTTAATATTTAACAAAATTTGGTATAAAATTTACTAGTGTTGTATCTTCTACTACAATATTTTTTTTCATTTTTGTTCTATATATTATTATTATTATTATTATTATTATAATTATTATTTTAAATTTAATCAGTATTTTAATAAAAAAATTAAAATAAAATATTTTATAAATTTTAGGTCAATTCTATTCTACGATGACCCGTCAATTCTATTCTACGATGACCCGTGGTAATCATTGAATCTTTTTCTTCTTTCCGTTAGTAAGATTTATGTGTGTTTTGTTGTCTCTCCTTTTTAGCCTAACGAATTTTTTTTTTGTTTTTTCGGTTTTTTGTCGTTATGTTGTCGTTAATATTTTTGTATTATTTAGTCATCTTCTTTTAATTCATTATAAATGTTATAAATTCTGTCAAAAATTCAAAATTTAATGTAAAATTTAATTTTTAACAAAATTTAGTATAAAATTTAGTAGTGTTATATCTTCTACTATAACATATTTTACATGTATTTCAAATAAGTACATATATATGCAATAAACTTAGTAAATTATATTTCACAGTAACTTTATCTTCATCTCCATTACTATAAACATACGGAAAAATATATAATGTTTCAGACGAGTTAATTTCTAACATTTCTTTGTTTTCTTGCTTCGCTTATATAATATAATATTATATTTTTAATCAGTATTCTGATAGATTTAAACAAAAGATAATTATAAACCAGCATATCATTAGATAACATATTGGATTAATTTTCTACAATTGCTTACATGTAATCTAGCCAGTGGAGTGTTTGGATATTATACAATATTTTTTTCCTAAATCAAACAAAAGTCTTTGCATGCAGGTACTTTATTACATCTACTACTTTATTACTAAAATACCGTATACGCATTTAATAAAGATTACTAGTCAAACATAAAATATTTACTTTCTTTTGGCAGCATCTTCATTCATTATACAACTAATTAAACTTCCGGCAAAGGATACCTTAGGAATTTCACTTTAAAAAAATACATTTTCCTTAAACCAAAACATAACCATGTAATGACAACAAAGCATATATAAGATATTATCTTAACAAAAATACGAAAAACACCCTTAAAGAAGTCAAATATTGTCTAGTCTTTGATTATACAATCATTTGTCTTCTACTAGTATACCACTATTAAGACAGTGTAACCGTTACATTAATCAACTTGCAACTTTCTTCATGGACTAACATCCTCACAGATTCTCAGATTCTTCCTTTATAACACCATGGCTCCCATCAATCTTATCATCATCATCTCTCTGTTTTCTCTATCTCTCTAGATTACTTAAGATGGATTTTCGACTTCAATTACTTGGTGATCGCCCCCGGTGGGGCAGTTCGACGTCTGATGTTGAATTAAAATTTTCATACGTGGCTATGGTTTTCTTTGGCTGGATAATTGGTTTGTTTCGATCTCAAATTAACGATTTTGATTTTTGGTTTTAGCACTGAAAAACTCTTCCCTTTATATTTGATTTGTTTGAATCTGCGTTGTGAATCAGTGGCGACGTTTATTCTCATGCGTGTTTCCCACCCAACAAATGTCTGGCTTGGACCTAACGCTTCCATGCTTGTTCAACCAAACTCCATCTTTATCAAAAGCGTTAAGGTTGTTGTTGTTGTTGTTGTTGTTGTCTGGTTACATCTTTTTGTGTTCCTTCATGTGTTGTGCTAATTAATGTATTTTTTTTCTTTCTGTTAGGTGGAAAATGTGTATGGTTCTGAACCTGGTCTTCAGCTGTTTGGGTTCTATGCATCTCCTCCTGTTGCTATAATGAATTGGTCTGAATCTCGTTTGGTGTCTGTCTCACATAGATCTTACGGGGTAGGTTTGAGATTCCTCATGATTGTTGTGGCTATTTGAAAACCGTTGTTGCATTGATTAAAATCATATAAATTTATTGAACTGGTCTAATTAGTCTCAGGGATGGCCTTACTATCTGAACAAAGGAGCTTCGTTGAATATTTCATTAAATGTTAAACCTGAAGGCAGTTCAGTTCGGCTTGTGGTCAATAAAGGTTAGTTAATATTATGTTTTGTGCTATTGCTTGTCTTTCTCCTACGGTTGCATGTTGGTTTGATATTGTCATTAAGGCTGTGAACACAAAGATATACCCTAAGTCACTTCTTTAATGAAGAACATGTAACCGATAAAACCCTTAGCAAAGTCTTACTAAGGAAATAGAGGTGATAGATGTCTTAATTGTGAATGAGTTGTTTGTTTAAAAGTGTTGCGTTTATAGGGATGTCAACATAATTATTTAAATGCTCTCGTTTTCAAGGAACGGCCACTCGCTGGTTGTTGGAGGAACCTCCATTTGGTGATCTGATTCAAGGTTAGTCAACTACGATATCCAACTTTAGTGCATTGGTTATCCATGACTTAAGAAAAGTTCTTCTACAGGGAGTGGTGTGATTCAAGTGAACGTAAGTGAATCTGAAACTTATTATCTTAATGTGGCTAACCCGAACTTGAAGGACGTAGAGGTAATAATTACTTTGGTTTCTGTTGTGTTTCTTGCACATGTAACTTGAGATGGTGTTTGTTCAGGTTGAGTTGGATATTGATGTGAGGGCTGTCGTGTATGATACTAAAGAACCACCATTCTACGAGTGTAACTTCAGCAACGGCGAGTGCACAATCAATACAATGCCTTTTGT
Organism: Brassica rapa; assembly: GCF_000309985.2. Lineage (NCBI taxonomy): Eukaryota > Viridiplantae > Streptophyta > Magnoliopsida > Brassicales > Brassicaceae > Brassica > Brassica rapa. Next base: position 3,785,609 of record NC_024799.2, on the reverse strand, counting down.
TGGAACTTCTATTGTTTTAACTTCAGCAGCACCTAGACCGGTATGTATTCTCGAGGAAACACACCAACAAAAGTTATATTATTGTTCTTAGTCTGAGCTGAAGGAATCCTCGTCTTCCACTGTCTGTAAACTCAGGGAGTATTAGCTGAAGAACAAGAATGGTTTATCAGAATCTCGCATCAAGTTAGATGGACTTCATATGCCATTGTCACAGGTAAATTTTTCATTTGGTATCTGAGCATTATAAAAGTCTTCTTTTGGTATCACTGTATAAAAGGTTTGAGCGTGCTGGGGAAGATAGACACGTAATGGATGATGATTCATCGATTACAAGTATACTTGTACACAAAGATGACGATGTTTCAAGCATGTGTTCCTGGAGTGAGTCTTTTGCAGCATATGATGCTGATCGTGAAGACTTTAGTGGCAATGAAGGTGAAGCAAGTTATGGAACTAAAACTCGCTGTGCCATTTGTTTTGATGCGAAACGCGATTGCTTTTTCCTCCCATGTGGCCATTGCGTCGCTTGTTATCAGTGCGGAACAAAGTAAGTTGTTATCCATTGAAACTAGTTTGATAAAATACAACCGTTTTGTTGAACATTCTTATCTGGTGTTGAGATATTGATCTAAAGTATCTAACATTGTGATGGCTAATATGTCTACAGGATAACAGAAGCTGCTGGGAGTTGTCCAATATGTAGAAAGAAGATAAAGAAAGTGAAACAAATTTATACCGTCTAAAATATATGAATCAATGTAATGAAAATATAAAGCCTAATAATAATAAAAAATAAAATTAAAATATTGACAAGTCTCAGTTTTTTATTTCTGTGTTATTTTTTTTTGTTTCTTGACCAGCATCTTTGTAATTATTATCTTTAATAAATTTTAATATCTATACTATTATTTGCGAAGTAAATTTTAGCAACAGAGCTTTCACGTAAAAAGTTAGAGCGGTTAATATATATACTACCCTTAATGAATTTATATATAATTAACTATATAATCAAAACGAATTTTTATTTATAATATTACTTTTATTTTCAAAAAGATAATTTTTACATTGTGTTGTTATCTTAAAACATATTTTCAGTTATAAAATTTAAAATATGATATAAAACTATTTAAAATAATTAAGTGGTTAAAGTCATTGTTACCCTTAATGAATTTTATATATAATTAATTATATAATTAAAAACAAATTTTTATTAATAATACTAATTTTTTTAAATAAGATAATTCTTATATATTGTGTTGTTATCTTAAATTTTATTTTTTCAATTATAAAAGTTAGAAAATAACAAATAAACAATTTATAATTAAATATTAATCAGCTAAATTTGTATAAATATATTTACTAAAATATTTTTAATATGTGAATGTTTTCTTTTAAAATTTCAGCACAATAATAAACATATATATTTTATTTAAATTTACGTCATATATGTATATATAATTTGATGTTTGATTTAATTTTTTTGAAAATATAAATAATAAGTTATCATCCTGATTTTTGAATTAATAAAATATAAACTAATATGTATTTGTAAAACGATTAAGCCCGCATGTGCATGCAAAACATCTAGTGATAAGTATTATATTGAATGTCATATTTCGAAAATGTAACGGAACCTCTAAGTTAGTCCCTAGTTTTGTTGTGAAGTTTTTTTTTCGGAACATAATTTTTTTTGTCAAACATCAAATTTTGTGACTTACAAAGGAAAGATGAACATCTCTTTTGATAACCAAAATAAAACTGGTATGGTGGTGATTTTTTGTTTTTCTCAAGTGTAAGATAATTTTGAAATATTGTGATGGCTGGAAAATTTTAATCAAATTTTGATAAAATAAATAATAATAAAAATTAAGTCAAATTTTAATAAGTAAAATATTTCAAAAAATTGTTTAGCTTAATTATATTCTACGATGACTTGGGATAGTGGATGAATTTTTTTATTCTTTCCGTTAGTAAAATTTACTTGTGTTTTGCTATCTTTCCTTTTCAATCAAATAAATATTTTTTTTTTTGCTTTCTGTTTGTTATGTTGTCATTGGTATTTTAGTGCAGTTTAGTCGTTTTCTTTAATTAGTTATTAGTGTTGTAACTTCTGTCGAAAATTTAAGATTTGATTTCAATTTTACTATTTTTTCAAAATGATTTAAAATTTACTAGTGCTATATCTTCAATTATAACATATTAAATATATTTCAAATAAGTATATCTATATGCAATAAACTCAGTACATTATATTTCACAACTAGGTGTCTTGCCCGCATATGCGGGCTTAATCGTTTAACAAATATTTATTAGTTTATTTTTTATTAATTCAAAAACCATCATAATAACTTATTATTTATGTTTTCAAAAAAATTAAATCAAACATATATATATTATATATATATGACAAAAATCTAATTAAATATATATGTTTAATTAAAATTTATTAAAGATAACATTGACTTTAACCACTGAATTTATTATAATTGTTTTATAGTTTATTTTTAAAATTTATAATTGAAAAATATGTTTTAAGATAACAACACAATATATAAGACTTATCTTATTTTAAAAAAGTTAATATTATTAATAAAAAATCGTTTTTGGTTATATAATTAATTATATATAAAATTTATTAAGGTATTATAGATATTAACCGCCCTAACTTTTAACGTGAGAGCTCGATTCCAAAAATTTACTTCGCAAATAATAGTATAGATTTTTTTTGTGTTTATATTAATTAATATATATAATAAATATTATTATTAAGGGTATTATAGATATTAACCGCCCTAACTTTTAACGTGAGAGCTCGATTCCAAAAATTTACTTCGCAAATAATAGTATAGATAACTTATTTTTCATCTTCATTAGTATAATTATATGGAGATTTCATGCTACAATTTCTTATATGTAATATGTAATCTACCTAGTGGATGTGTGGATATTTTTTTTCCTAAATCAAAACAAAAGTTATGCATGCAGATACTTTAATACGTCTACTACTTTATGATTAAACTACTGATACATTACATTATACTTTAAATCTATTTTTGAAAAAACAAATCTACAATACCGTCTTTCAAAATTTATGAAAAAAATCTATTAGATTGAACAAAAGTATCTAACATTGTGGTGGCTTATATGTCCATAAAATAGCAGAAGCTGCTGGGAGTTGCCAAATCTATAGGAAAAAAGATCAAGAAGGTGAAGATAACCTATATACCGTGTAAGGAGTATGAATTATTGTAATATTGGATCCATAAAGCATTAACAATAATAAAAATATAATTAAATAGAGCAAATTAGTTCAATATACTTAAAAGGGTGAGATACCATACAAATGAGAGAAAATGGTAATGATGGGGAAAGAAAATTGGAGGGATTTAGGGTATAGAATGCAAATAGGAGATACTTGGTGTGTAGAGAGTACAAATTCTATTAAATATTGTTGTGTGTTATCTTTTTATCTCTTGACCACCATCTTTGTTATAACACCATTGTTTAACCCATCATAGAATAGGAAGCATATTGAATGTTACATTTGAAAATGTGATGGAACAATTAGTCCCTAGCTTCGTAGTGAAGTTATTCGTACACTTTTGTAGAGCCAGCCACAACATAATAACATACTAGATACTAGGATAGTACCCGCGTTAAAATATGGATTAATATTTTGTTAAAAAACACAAAAATATCAATTTTAACGTTAAAGTCATCTGATTTTTGTTTGGTGTTCACATATAATAATTGACAATACATGTTGTGAGAATATTTTGAGATTTATATTTATTGCTTTGTGTAAAAATAATCGTATATTTAACTTGTATTACAAATATTTTAATTTCATATTAATAAATCTTGATTTGGGAATTATATTTGTGGAATAGACAGAATACATATTATAAATAATCTAAATTTTTGTTATAGTATAGGAAATTGAGAAATTGTAGTGATATTTGGTTTATTTTGTCAAGTTTATGTTCAGTTTAGATTGTAGTGATCTTTCCAGTTATCTAGTTGTTAGTAAAATTATTAAAAACAAATATATATTAATGTAACATAATTCTCAAAGTTACATATTATTTGTTAATGAAAAAAAAAGAATAGATCCAAAACTATAATAACAACTTTTTAACAGTAAATAAAAATAAAACCTTAAATTAATAGATTAGATACTCAGTGCAAAAATCTTTTTCTCTTTCTATACATAGTTAACTCCGTGCAAAAATCTCTTTCTCTTTCTATACATAGTCACATACCTCTCTTCAATACAGTTCTGATCTTCATATCTTTCTCCATGTAGCATAACATCTTCAGATCTAGTGTAGCTTTACAAGATGAGAATAAAATTATCAATTGTGTGCATGAATGTTCTTTTTTCTCTTGCTTCTGTTTATTCCTCAGAAGAATTTGTCCCTCTTCTATGTTGGTGCAGATAAGGCGACGAAAAACAAGTGAAGAAAGTAACACACAAAATTTGTTAATGAAGTTTGTTTCCTACATCTCCGGGACCTCGTCCAGATTTCATTGACTTAGAACAAGAAGCAACCTACGATTGCTATACGGTACAACACACACTAGTGTCTACCACTATTTTCCAAGTCAATAATCTACAAAGATTAGGAATAAATCACACATGCGTAAATCTCATCCGGCTCACTGGAGCTTAATGTCATCTACAGCTGCAATTTTCACAGACCACTTCAATGAAACCGTCTGTGCTAACCCCACCCCCACCCCCATTCTAAGCTTCAATCTTCCACTTCTCGGAAATACTTCACCAAGTATGTCAGTACCTAACGCACACCAGACACAGAATGCTTGATTCTCCAAGCACATAGAAAGCTCACACGAGCTATACACGATGACTAACTCCACCACACAAAGCGCCAACTCCAACGCCACCAAACTAAGTCCACATCGGATTTCATCAGACAATGCTTTAGAATGTCCTTCGACACCAAACAATAACACACACCAAAGAAACCTCTCTCTCTTTATTCTTTGAGATCTGTCTTTCTCATAAGGCACGTCCCTCCATATATAGCAGACCAGAACTTATTATCCACGTCTTCAACTTGCTTTTCAAGTCTTCCAAATGCACTTAATGCAACTTTCCATTTCTTTAATGGAAAACTTCGTCTTCAAGCAAACTCCCTTTTATTTTATGGAAAATGTCCATATATATGTTTTCAATCACATGTCATCTTTCCTTTTCCAAGCTGAGCAAGCCCACACAATCACAAAACTCGAACTTCCATTCAGCTCCATTTTCATGACACACGCTTGTACTAATTCTTGTAGTACTTCGCGAACTGATACAGATCATCGCAGCAGACTACATCTTCACTCTATTATTACTGAAGCTTCAGACCAGTTTGTTTGTAGTTAGCTCTTGCTGAGTGAAACTACCAAAAGATGTTAAAGTCGTTTATAGCACCTAAAAACAGAAGATCATAACACTGGTTTGAACATTCTGATTCCGGTGTTTTTTTTAAATGACCTTGTGACTCTAAAATTATGTTGCAAAATTATTTCATGTATATTAATTTATCTCAATTCATTTTATTTCTCCAACTACAATTATTCCATCTATTTTTTGTCTTCCATTTATTGTTCAGTCTATAAATGGTCACACTAGTTACAAGTCATCTCCTAACCCTAAGATATTTTTTACAACAAAATAAAACATAACTAATATATCCAAATAATTTGAGTGGTTGTTCAACATAGGATATGTGTTCCACAACAACACATTAGGGCTAATCTATACATTTACACAGATAGAAAAAATCTCGTGGTCAAAGTTTCCATGATCCATGCCGTGTTTTTCCTGTCTACATTTTTTTGTATAAATTTCCTGTCTACATTTAACTCCACCATAAACAATGAACTCCTTCGTCCACAAGGACCACAACCTTTTGATGCAAGTACTTTGGCTTTTTCTCTCAATCAGATTATGAGATGAAACGAGGGTGGGCGTTCGGATACCCGTTCGGGTTTGGATCGGGTATTTCAGATTTTCGGTATTTCAGTATAGGGGTATAAAACCTCGGGTATTTCTATACTTCGGATCGGATTCGGGTATTTTTAATTCGGTTATTTCGGGTCGGGTTCGGATATTGAGATTTTGAAAAAAAAAATAAATTATTTTTTTTCATTTTTAGGTTTATTCTATTTAAAAATATAGATTTCACTTAACTGATTTTTTTTTAATTTTTTAATAGATTCAATATCGATAGATTTGGAGATAACATTTCAAAAATAAATAAACATTAATTTGGCTTTTATTTTTAAATTTTGAATGTAACTTTTGTTAATAGATTAAACAAGAAACTAGACATGCATTTTAATTGAGTGACAAATCATTTTTCCGTAACTATATGTATATTATATGATCTTAAACTACGTGTAATATTAATATAAATATTTTAAATAAAATGAGAGATGTAAACGAGAAATATAAGGTTAAGTATACATATGTTTGGTTGTCTTCGGATATTATTCGGGTTCGGATATTACATGTTCGGGTTCGGATATCCAAACTCTCCTATCATTACCCGTTCGGGTTTTTTGCTATTTCAGTTCGGATTTCGGTTCGAGTTTTTCGGATCGGATACGGGTTCGGTATCGGGTAAAATGCCCACCTAAAGGGAGACTGTGAAGGCCCGATAAATTTAAGTTTCTGTCTGGGCCCAACCCTTGCTCCGCACTGACATAAAAGGATGCTATTACTGAATGTTATCCCATATAACAAATGGTACATAAACGTCCTGTTACTTATTTCACCATCTTTACCCATAAACGCAACTCTCCAAATCAGTCATAGACGCAACTCTCCAAATCAGTGTCACTGGTTGTGAATGCTTCAATAAAAATAGTAGATGATATTGATTTGGAAAAGTTTCAGATATATTTTAGATGGCAAGTAAGAGCATTCAACGTCTATGTATGTACCATTTGTTTCTCCCCCATTTGCAGGAATGAACAAGTAACAAATGTCGTATAGTCTTGTCACCGATTCCATTTTAAAAGTAGTTCAAATATCTTACAATACGATGATTACATGAATACAAAATTGTTTTGAAGATGTCGAAAAATTCAGTAGCCAAAATACAAAATTATTTATATAAAATTTAGCAATAGGATGCATCAAGCTTACAGATAATTAAAAATATATATATTGAAGGGTGAAAGAGCTTTCATGAGTTTGGAATCATATTTAACAAAACGTTTTGCAAACTTTTTGCTTCAGAATTTCATATGATTTAGGAAGGTAGACACTAGTTTGGGTAATTAGGTGAAAAATGTCAAAATGTGTATAGTTTCGAATCCACCAATATAAGAATATTGTTTTATTCCACTAAAATGTAAATACTAAAGGGGGACAATAAATCCGTAAATCTTGATATAATCCATCAAATGTTTTTCAATCTGAAAAATTTAGATATCTAGATTTGTATGAATCAAATTAAATATTAATATCAAATATCTTTTAGAAACGAAACAAAGCACATTTCAAATTCGATATCCCTATATATATCTAGGCCTGGGCATTCGGGGTACCAATCGGGTTTCGGTTTTATCCAATCGGATTTCGGTTTTTCGGGTTTATCAAAATCAGCTCCATTCGGATTATATGAAAGTTCGGTTCGGGACCGGTTCGGGTTCTATCGGGTTCGGATCGGGGTTAGTAAATCTTCAAAGAACCGGTACAACCCAATATACTTTCGGGTTCGGGTCCCAATCGGTTTTTCGGTTTAAAAGTACCTGATTTTTACCTATTTAATAACCAAAATATGAGTAAAATCGGTTCTTCAGTTTTAAAATACCTGATTTGTACATATTGTGTAACCAAAACTTAAGTAAAATCGATTCAAAAATAAAGAACATCAATCTTGATCATTCAAAATCAAGCGAAAAGTAAACATATTTACTGATAGAACGAAAACCAAATAAATAAAAGCATAAAACGAAAACTAAGTTCTCATGAAATGAAAAACATTGTTTAACGAAAACAAAATCAAAATCTAATTAAATACTTCAAGATTCAACGGCCATCTTTAACCATCAACCTTCATGTAATAGAACCACCAACCTTCATGTAATAGATAAGTATTTTAGATGTTCAATATTTCTTAGTGTATTTTAGATACATATTAGGAATTGAGATCATGTTTGGTACAAGATCTTTTCGAGGTTTTGAATGTTTCGGGTTCTATCGGATATCCATTTAGATTCGGGTTCGGTTCGGATAATACCCATAACCCGAAATACCACAAAACAAGACCCATTCGGTATTTACGTCGGGTTCGGATCGGTTCGGATTCATTTTTATCGGATCGGATTCGGTTCGGGTTTTCGGGTTCGGTTTATTTGCCCAGCCCTATATATATCCCTATATATTACATAATCATTTTTATAAATTTTATTTTTTTTAATTTTTAATTTTATTAAAAATAAATAGTATTTATATTAAAATATTATTATTTTACGTACTTTTTAAATTTTAAATTTTTGTAGTTTTGTTGTTATAAATTGAATCGAATAATTAGTTAAATATATAGATTTTATCGGAGGATATTTGATATAATAGCAGGACAAATCAAATCATAAAAAATTTGATTCAGACAAAACTAATTAACGGATCGTATATAAAGCTTCAAAATTTGAATATTCGTTTTGCGACCATCCCTAGTAAATAAAGAGACTTGGGGGTGAAGCTAAGGCTACAACTGGTCGCCGACAATTAACAACCACACAATATTACAAAAGTATACTTAACCGAAGGTTCTCGCAATGGTGATGAAACGTCAACGCAATACAATCGTCACACTAAGAAGATTGTAACATGACCAATGAAAAGCAGTCAATGGTTTGAACCGGAAAATAACCCAATCAAAATTTAAAGTTTTCATAAATGGCTTTAGATTTTAGTCAGAAAATATAAATAACGATCACCAATGTGTTTCACTTAATGTATTTGATTATGCAGTATATTTTCTCTTAAATATAGCATTTTATATTTTGTTTCCAATTTATCACAATTATATTTAATTTATAAATCACATATATGAAGGATTTTGATAAAATTTGAAGTTTTTGAATCTTTGGAAACAATGGTAGTTTAAAAAGTTACGGAAAATCTATTATCAAAGTTGCATTTTTAAAATTTTCCCAACCCCAAGTAAGAGAATGGTGATAAATATATTTCAAACACATTTGAATGATTATAATTGACAAGAAAAATATTTGATTGATTATATCTCGACTGTCAGAATCTAGAATAGCGTTACCTAAAAGTGATTATTACATTATGAGAAGAAAACGATAGAAATATCCACATCCCTGAATCTTATCACAAGTCAAGTTGTTAATAGATTATTATATTCTTTAATTAGAGGCTAATCCTTTTTTCAATAGGCCATTTAAATAAACGGAGTACTAAAATCAAATAACGACACATTTACCGAAAGATTTTTCTTTAATATTTTTGTCAAAAGAAAAACAGAAAAAAGTAAATAATATTTGAAAAAAATCCAACAAAAGAAAAAAAAAAAGTAAACGCGTAGACAGATGGCGACATGAGAAAGAGAGAGTGGAGAAGAAGAAAAGAATTACGATCAAAGAAATAAGACATCTTTCTCTAGACGTTTTCACATTACCAACTCAAAGCAAAAAAAAAAAAAGAGAATTGTATTTTTCATTTTCGATCTAAAAAGTGAAAGCCTCTCGAAATCTAACCTTCGCTTTTAGTCTTTAGAGATCGTTTGGTGATTCTTGTTTTTATTTTAGTTATTTTCTTGATTAGTTCTTGATATGGATCAGCATCAGCTTCACCAGCTTCACTACCTCAACAAACATCATCACCAACTTCATCCTCAATCTCAAACCCCCGAGCTAGCTTCTCCGGCTACCGGGGATAGGTTTCCACAGTGGAGCCTAGAAGAGACTAAGGAGTTGATAGCCATAAGAGGAGAGCTGGATCAAACTTTCATGGAGACAAAGCGGAACAAGCTTCTTTGGGAAGTTGTCTCTAACAAGATGAGAGACAAAAACTTTCTTCGTAGCCCTGAACAGTGCAAGTGCAAGTGGAAGAACCTCGTCACTCGCTTTAAGGTCCACAACTAATCCTTTCTCTTACTATTTCCTTACATATTGTGGATGTTATTTATATTTAATTATGTAGTGTGTTAGAGGTTGTGCATGGAACTATGCTATATGCTAAATGACTATACATGTTACAAGAAATTAGTATTTTCCCTAGTTATAGATTATTTAAGTAGATTAGTTTATACATGCATGTTATCTCACTGGTCATGTGTATCCAGGGATGTGAGACAATGGATGAAGAGATAGCAAGACAACAATTCCCTTTTTATGATGATATGCAAATTATATTTGCAAGTAGAATGCAAAGAATGCTATGGGCCGAATCTGAGGGAGGAGGGGGAACAAGCGGCGCAACGAGAAAGAGAAGTCACTCGGAGCAATTTTCTTCAGACGAAGAAGAAGAGAACGTGAATGAAGAACTAGTAGGTATCAGCAATGAATCCAAAACCCTAAACCCGGAAAAGAACATTGCAAAGAAGCGAAAAGGCGGTATTAGTAATAGTAGTGGTGGTGCTAATAATAATGTACGAGAGGTTTTAGATGAGTTTATGAGACATCAGATGAGAATGGAGAACGAATGGAGAGAAAGATGGGAGGCGAGGGAGAAGGAAAGAGCAGAGAAAGAAGAAGAGTGGAGAAGAAAGATGGAGGAGCTTGAGAAGGAGAGGATGGCTATGGAGAGGATGTGGAGGGATAGAGAGGAGCAAAGGAGGTCGAGGGAGGAGCTGAGGGCAGAGAAGAGGGATTCACTTATCAATACATTGCTTGCTAAGCTTACTAGAGATGGTTCTCTCTAGCTCTAATGTTTTTTTTTAACGTAAGTTAAGTTGGTCTTTCTATGCATGTTTGAGGTGTTAGGTTTAGTTATTTGGTGGGAATAGTTAGTATATTCATGGGAAAAACTCGATACTCATATTTGAGTTTTTAGTGGGACTTTAGGAATATATTAACCCCACATTCTTTTTCTCCATGGTACTACTGATTCTGGTTAATCTTTTGGGCCATTTTATTTGCATACCATTTAATCTCAATGTGATAATGGTTTTCCAAGTCGGTCACCGACCTCTTATGGTTCATGATAAACTAAAAAAATTAAATGGGTATGTTCAGTAGTTTGTAATCATTTAATATTATTTTTAAAAAATGAATTATATTTTGGAATTTATTATTGAAAGAACCTTTAGGATACTGAATTTTGCTCAAAATATGGTACAGAAGAAGTGGCAGACATAGTTATTTCTCCCACGTCTGGATTCAAAAATTTTAAAGAAGATTTTGTTTGTTTCTTTTGTATTCGATATCAACATGGTAACTAGTTACATGCAATTATATCTTCGTGGCCCATAAGAGTATCAAAAATTATAAACATATCAAACAATATGTTATGATTTATGCATAAAGAAAAGAAGGTTCACGCGTTTAGCTTTGGCCTTTAGGTGAATGAATGTAAGAATCGTGTATCGTTTCGATGAAACTTGAACGGGACAACAAGACATACTGTCACTGACATTGACCTTTTTGTTGGCAAAGCAAATGCCACAACTTGTCAGTTGTCTCCTTCAGACTCGAGGTCGGTCCTCAAACTCCATTTTCTATTTAATATATATAGGTTGCATGTGTACACACTCTTGAAGATTCATACGTCAAGCAAGATCATGCAAACTAGCTTAACGGCTACTAAGATGTTTCACCCATACGATCAAATCTTAGTAGGCATAGTAACCATAAAAACCAAAGTTCAAAAATTCACTAGGAAAAATACTTAGACGATTTATATGGAATTATTACTTAGGCGAATGGGTAAACCATTTTTTAAATACCTTAGACCTGTTTTTTTAAATGGCCGCTGGTCTGAATTGTCGACTAGGCAGACGTTTAGGCACTACTTAGACCTCTTTTAAAACATTGATCAAAACCATATCAGTCAAAACGAAATACTCTTTTATTAATCGAACCCAAAATGCATGTGCAGGTCACATTGTCTGCTCGTTTTAGGTGATTAAACAAACCCAAAATCTAACCAGCATTAAGTCTTCTCAGTAGCACCTATAAACCTGTCTTAATCAAAACTCAACTAGAATGAAATGATATAACTCTTATGGTCTCTTTATATTAGAGAAAAAAAACAGTTATCCAAGTCGTTTGCAGCTCTTTAAAGTCAGCTCTCGAAAAAAAAAGAGAAAAAAAAAAGAAATAAGATTCATAGAAACAATAGATTTTGGCAGCCGTCATAAAGGCACAACATAGCCAGCCACTCTCATTTTATTACCCTATCTACTTCCTGCATCGTATATTTCTGAAAACGCCACCCTTAATGTAAAAACCCCATCCCCCTGAATTTCAATCAACGAGAGACAACACATAAGAACATGTTGCAACAGAAGTGTTTTAAGTTATAGGATTCTTACACGTTGCCATTTCTGATTGCTGTTTCTTATGGAACAACTTCATCTGAGATAACAGCCTTTCCCAAATAAACCTGTTGCATCTCCTCTTTCCAGATCTGCATCAACTTCCACAAATCAATTTGTTTCCAACAAAAAAAAAGGGTTTAATCTGTGTATAGAGATACCAAAGTTTGTGACACTTACCGTGTCACGGAACTCCACCCTTATGTGAGGTACATTTGTTTTATGAATGTCGTTTCCATCAGGTCCTCTTTTGTAGTAGTCTTTTCCAATCCAGTGCGACTTTAAAACATGTCAAAGAATCAAAACTAATCAGCAGACAGGAGAAGAGACAAGTACCTGATACTATAGTCTATGGGTGTGATATAACAAGTACCTTGAGGGCATGTGAGAAACCTGACTGGTACACTGAGTTACGAGCTATCTCGCACAGGTCACACGAACTCAGCTTCCAAACCTGAAAATTCCAGTTTTAATCTTTAGTCAGTTCATCAAGGACTCATATCTAAAGATGATTTAACTTTCATTGTAAATGATGTGTGTGACAAGACTTACCGAGGCAGCAATGCTGTACTCTTCCACGAGAGGTTCTTTAGTTAAGTGAATCTGAAGGGGATCATCCGTGGACAGAGAAACATTGAGACCTCTTAAGAAAAACACAGGAAACGGGTTCCGGTGGTAATCTAGAAACAGAGAGTTGTTGCTCAGTGGAGACATGGCCAGACCAATCTGTCAAAAAGAAAGTCCAGTAATATATTCTTAGGACCAGACACAATAATACATGTGTAATACAAGAAGGCAGTCTCTGCAAACCTGGGCGAGGTAGTAGAGATACTGAAGCACAGGAGACTTTCGTAGATTGATTCCATGAGCGATGCTATGGCATGTGAGAAACGTAGCAGCCAAGTGGTCAATGTCACCAGCCTGAAAATTTGTACACATCTTAAACATCCATTGAACTGAAAGTGAAAACACACAAAGAAATAAGTAAGTTACCTCCCCAGAATGTGGCCGTAGTGTGATCGTTGTCATGCCCTTTGACTCCCGAAGCTGGGAAACAAACAAAGTTACTTACTCTATATTACTCAGAGTTAGTTGCAGCAGAGATGAGGAATGGTACCTTGTTTAACACATAGAGGTTAGCGTAACAGTAGTAGACATAGTAGGAAAATGCAGGATTAAATGCGTTCGTCCATTGAGCTGGAGTGGGCATGTGTTTCGTGGGACGTCTCTCAGGTTTACTTTCATCATCAACCAAATCAAATCCAACAACCTGAAACACCAAACAAGAAACCAGCAACAAAAAATTAAATAATCAAGTCAATCTAACTTTTTAATAGTTTTGATATAAGGATGCTAACCTGCTTCAAGAAAACATGGAGCTGGGGATGCGAATCCGGATCTACCGTGGCTTCAAACAGAGGAATGAATATATTGTCAAGGATATTCTGGAACGATGTCACAATACCCATGTCCTTGTAGATGTTGTACAAGCGTGGGAGCTAGTGAACATACAGACATAAAAGTATAAGTCAGTTTGCAGTCATGTGACAACGAGAGAGAGACACATGAGCATCAGAAAGATAGCCAACCTGGATTAACCAGACAACGTTCTCACTGTATAGATCATTGTTCACAATCCAACTAGCCAGCTGGTCCCACTCACTCATTTTTCTGCCGTATATAGATATTCTGTACTCAGCCATCTGCAGTGTCAAAAGTTACCTCATCAGGTTCTTATTAATTATCATCCATTTGACTGTAACTACTAGAGATGAACGTGGAAGTTTACCTGATATTTGCTAGCTTCAAGGTCGGAGAAAACTTGTTTTGTTATCTCACCAAGAAAACGACCTTAATCCAAAAAACAAAAGAGATGTCAAAACTCAAAACTGCATAACTGACGCATCAACTGAACACAAAATGGGGTTAAAGAGGGACAAAGATATTTAATTACCTTGGATGAGATTATCCTGTTTAAGGAAAATTTCCCTCAGCCTACTTTGACCACATGGATTGTACTTGAGGTTGAACTTGTCAAAGCGATGAAAAGTGCTCTTATCAGCGTGCACATCCAAAAGGTCCACGTTCAGATCATATCTGCGAAAGGAGAAAAGGAGCAATTTTAACAATCTTGCAATTGGAATGTTAGATTGACTTGTAATAGTTATTAATATTGGAAATGTAAATTACCCAGTCAGATCAAGGCTCTCAAAAACTTCTTTCAAGGTCAAATATGTTCCATCCCTAAATATGACAACCTGCATCGAGCAAAAAGGTTATCATACCTGCAAACCAGTAAATCATATGATGGCTCCAGTAGTTACCTCATCAGGTTCTTTCCTGAGCTTCGACTTGATAAACCTTAAGAGGTGTTTCTGGTTCATGCAAGCTGAATGATGAACATGAGTGTCTACTTTCCTCACGTTATAGAAATCACGATGTGGTGCACTTTTTTGGGCGAGAAACTCTTTATCCGCATTAAGCATCAAATGGAGATTAAATTTCTGAAACACACAAAAAAGAAAAATGTTAACCAGATGAACATGAAATTTGCTTATTGATATTAATTCTATAACTAAAACTCTTACCTGTTCTAGGAGCACTAGACGACGGTGGCACAGAGTCCTCATGTTTCCTGCAGCTATGACTTTGAGTACGTGATGCAAGTCAGTGAAAAACGCTGTGGCATCAGCTACAGGGAAGAGCTCTTCTTTGACTGAGAATAGCGAAACAGAACACACGTCATTAAGGAACGTAACCAAATCAACTTCCAATATTTGTGCTCTTACCATCTTTATTAGGAAACACGTGGACTACTCCATCTAGCATCTCAAAATGATGCTGCAAAACAAATAAAATAGGTAAGTTAAATTTATCAAAATGCATAGCGAAGTTCCATGGAAGAACAAAGGAGAAAAAAAGCTCACATCAGACTTTCCCTGAGGATAATGTGCAAATGGCTCTAGATTAGGCTTTGGGGTACTAGGATCAGATATGACTTCTTTTTCCCATGGCGCAACTGTTTCTTGGAAGACATATCTCTTCCGCAGTTCAAGACATTCTTGCAGACATTTGTAGGCTTCAACCTCATCAGACGTTGGCACCTCTGAACACACCATGTGTAAAATCTCAATAACCATGTGTCAGGATATAAAAAAACTATGGTTTAGAGATTCAATGGTTCAACTTCTGCATAAAAGCTTTAACTAATCATTTCTTATCTCATTCAAGACTAATAGTGAATATCTGTAGTGCCAGTTAACTCATTTCCACTATCAAACTTTTTAGACATGTTATGATTTGCGATAATAGGACAAAAAAAAAGGTAATCATTCTTACCAAGAGGAACATTAAGACGGACAAAGGTCTCTTGCTCAGGCTCTTTACGGAGAATATCAGCAGCAATAGGATCAGGCTGAACTCCATGTAGGTCACCAGACACACTGTGTGAACGAATCATGCTTGAAGCAGCCATAGATATTTGCTCTTCAGTTGCATCCGCAGGCTGCACAAGACCCAAATAAAAAGTAAACATCTTGCTTTGGTCATTCAATCAACAAAAACAAAATAAGAAACACTCACCAAGTCCCCATTAGTTTGCAAGTAGGAAGCATCCAAACCGGCAGTATCAGTCAAATTATCATCATCATCTGACTCTCCCATACTCTCAAAGGCACTAGCACTAGCAACAGGAGACTTGGGAGAGATTGGTCTAACAAAGCTTCCAGTTTTCCTGATACTATTAGTCCCATGTACAGAAGATCTCCCTATAAACAATCATCACATACAATCAGAACACTGAAACGACACTAACCCACATAAAAAGTTTCGATCTTTATCAATAAATCACACTGAAAACTTATATCCAAACTCTAATCTGATCAATCCACAACACTCAGGAACCAAAAGACACTAAACCCATAAATAAAATTTGAATCTTTTTCCAATAATCACACTAAAACTTGTGTCCAAACTCTAATATGATCAATCCAGGACACTCAGGAACCAAAAGACACTAAACCCATAAATAAAAATTGGATCTTTTTCCGACAAATCAGACTAAAACTTATATCCAAACTCTAATATGATCAAACCAGGACAGTCAGAGAACCAAAAGACACTAAACCCATAAATAAAAACTGGATCTTTTTCAGACAAATCAAACTAGAAATAAATATTGGATCTTTTTCAGACAAATCAAACTAAAACTTATATCCAAACTCTAATATGACAAATCCAGGACAAGTTCTCAATACCTTCAGATGGAGTATGAAGCCTAGGCAAGCCAGGAGGAATCTCATCGACACAAACATGGCCGTTGGTACGCCCTGCATCACCACCGCCGCCGCCATCGGTGGCTGCGGTGAAGGGAGTAGCATCCGGAAGAGAAGCGGGGCTGAGTCCTTTCCTTCTGACTTGGCTCCGCCGCCTCGAAAGGCTCTGACTTTGATGCTGCGGCGAGTCTCCCTCTCTTCCTTCGGTGTTGTTGTTGTTGTCTTTCTTCTCTCTGCCACGCTCGAGGACGAGATTCAGGGCCTTGAAGTGCATGAAGAACCCCGAGACGGCGACGAAGGAGGCGCCGAAGAGAGCCGCGAGGGCAAGTTGGTAAATATTGGGTTCCATGATGAAAACCAGACAGAATCTCTGTTTGTGTTTGTGTTCAGGTCAGAGTCAGTAAGCCACGAGTTTGGTTTGAGTGGCGATGGGATATTGAAGGAGAGGAAAAAGGTTTTTGTTTTAGATATTTATAGGCCCATCCAGTGTAGCCACGCCACTTGCAGAGGCCTTTTTGGTCTTGATGAAAGTAAAACCTTTTTACGGTAAATAATAATTTAAGTTAAATAAATAAGTGGGTGGTGGTGACACGACACATACAACTATGGGACAAGTTTCAATTATTTCATTAGTGTTCAATTATTTCATACACTAAACCTTTTTATGATAAGGTTTAAGACAGATACATCACCCCTGATCCTAAGGACAATAACGACTTAAAGAGTTTCATAGAGACTAGGGTTTTGGAAGTGACGAGTCCATTCTAGTCCAGAGAGAACTTGTGTTTAGCACAATAACACTAACACTTTAGTCAAAGTTATAAGAGAAAAAGAGAATTAAGGTTTTAACGCTCACATGTCAAACAGTCTAGAGAGTTAGGAAGAGTGATACGGTCATAATCCTAATAGAACTAAGGTTTAACGATGCAAGACCAATCATTACGATAATTAACACTATCATCTAAAGCAAACAATTAGGTTATATGCACATTTCGTTTTCCCTGGCTAAATCGTTGTCATCCAACCAAAGTTATTTAATTAGCTATAATCTACCCTCAAAAGTTGATAGAGTTTTTTTTTTTTTTGTTCACCAAAAAGTTGATAGAGTTTATTCCATGGAATATTTGGTAGTATACTTTTTTGGCAGCCCAAGTAAAAAGGAAGAGAGATTGCAGAGGTGTGGACAGAGGCTGAACAAATGGATGCATCAAAAGATGCTCAAGAATGAGAAAGTTCTATTGTTGTTAAGGAAGTTTTTCTATATACATGTGTTGTAGCTTTGCTTTGTATCAGCTGGGTTTTCAGTGGCTCCCTTGTACGCTCATCTTTTTAGGCCATTTATCTCTAGAATATGGTTGGTTCAGTCTCCAAACTTTTTCTCATGAGTAGTTAAGTTCAATCATCCAAACTGTAAGAATGAGAACTAGTTAAATATAGCGGAAGCTCTATTTTAACATATCCTCCACCACTAAGTTGCAAAGTTATTTGGCAAATATTAAGTAATATTAGCACATATAAAACATGAAGAAATTATATTCATTACAAACAAATCATAATGTAAATGAATATTTTTTCTGAGCTTAGTTTGCAAAATCACAAAATGGTTGTTAACTGCTATTACATCAGAAAAAATGAAAACTGAAGTTTTTACCTATACATAACACAACTCTTTCATGTCTCTACAACACCAAAAGAAAAGAAAAGAAAAGAAAAGAAAAAGAGAGATAAAAAGAAAAGAAAGCACATAAAGGGATTTTTATAAAACAATAGTGACACCTCTAGCACCATGAACATAAGAAGGATGAGCAGCTTCTTGATCTCTCTCAAACTGTTGCATCTGCGTTTCATGCCTCGTGGCATCGAACTTCTCTCCATCTCCCCAAAGAGCATAAGCTTCTTCTCCATGAGCAGCATCGTCTCCAATCCCAAGCTCTTCCTCAGCCATTCTCAACGGTATGAAAATCTTTATAGCAAGGAGTATGAGAGTCGTCGACACTACATTCCAGACAGTAATGAAGGCAGCTCCGACCAACTGTTTCAGAAACTGTTTGCCGCCATTGCCGCCGTAGAAAGCTCCGTTGGTGTTTGGGACAGGAAGTAACAAGACGCAGAGATCAGGATGTGCAAACAAGCCTGTCAGTAATCCACCTAGTACTCCGGCTACTGCGTGTGTGTAGAATACCGCTAATGTATCATCTACCTGTTTATTTAATCCGATCAAAATAAACATTGATTTATCAAGTATATTTCAAATTCATACTATAGCCAACTTATATATGATGTGATTATATTATGTAGTTTATACTACACAAACACAATGGTTATAGAAAAAAAGAGTTTAAAACATTTAAGGGTGAAGATAATTTACTTGTTGGAGGAGTGTAGATTTCTTGTGAATGATCATCATAGAAGCCCACGGAATTGATCCTGAGAATATTCCAATTATTATGGCCGCCCATGTTTGGATCAACCCTGCAATACATTTCGTCTGTTAGTATAATATTATCAACCATGCCATGTGTTTCTGTTTGATTTTAACACAAGAGTCACCAACCAAACACACACACACACGTACAACTAGTATCTCTTATCCCTAATGTTTTTTGTAACTATCTTTGTAACCAATAAGATCTAATATTGTTTCTCACAATTTTTTTTAATTCAGTCAATAATAAACAAGAAACTATTAACTGAGGTTAGAAGACTGGGACCTGCTCCGGGAGTGACTCCAGCGAGGCCAGTAACCATGCCTTGAATGGCTCCTATAACTGAAGGTTTGCCGAAGAAAATAACATCGAGGCAGGTCCATACGAGGAGGCTTGTGGCGGCAGAGAGATTGGTGTTGAGCACCGCGATTGAGGAGGTTAAGTTGGCGGCGTAAGGAGCTCCGCCGTTAAAACCAGACCATCCCATCCATAAAAGTCCAGCTCCGGCAAGCATTAGAAGAACATTGTTCGGTGGAAATCTCTCTCTGTCAGCCTGAGGCCGGGGTCCCACCTACAACATGTCACACGCATCGAATTTAATTCAGTCTAAGTTATAATCAACTCAATATAAATAATTCAACAAGGTAGTAATATATAGTCATGGTACGTGTACGAATCTGTTCTCGCCTATTGTTTGCTGACGAATTTTTCTTTTTCTTTTGTATATTATGTAGACTATTAATTATTTTTTTGTTAGTGTGCCAATCAATCATTAAACTTATCTAACGAAGGACCTTGAAATTTGAATACGTAATCATCATGAAAGAGAAAGCAAAACAAGACTTGGTAAACTATGACAAGTCCACATCAAAATATACTTATTAGAAAATTACCGTATATTTAATTAAATCCAATAAATTCAACAACCACCAATATACAAATATCTTGTTCTCCAATGTTTACCATTTTTCCAACCCACCATTTTTAATTTATTCTATAAATAAAATCAAAATAAAAAAATTATCCGAGGATTTTTATTCCAACAAGATTCGTAACTAAATAAACTAACCAAAAACCTTCCAGTGAATACTCTCAATGGTAAAGACACAAAAAATTAGGTCTGAAACTATTTTGGTCGCGAGTGGAAAGAAATATTTAAGACAAATATAAGAAATTTTTTAATGTAATTCTTGATTTTCTTGAAAACGTACCCAGTAAGCGGCGACGAAGCCGGCAACACCGGAGGAGAGATGAATAACATATCCGCCGGAGTAATCAATGACACCCCAATGGTACAGAAACCCACCGCCCCATAGACTATAAGCTCCGACCGTGTAGCTAAATATCAACCACAATGGCACAAAAGCCATCCACGCTTTAATATTCATCCTCCCCAACACCGAGCCGGCCACAAGTATTGTCGTTATCGCCGCAAAAGTAAACTGAAAGTACACCAAAGTCGCCATCGGAAAATAAGGCATCGTCGCTTCTTTCTCCGTCGTACCGTTCCCAAACTTCCTGACAGTTTCTGGAATCTACAACAAAAAAAAAGAGTCAACCAAAGGCATTTTCTTACAGAACACTTTTGTGGACTTAAGCTAGTTTCAAGACCTTGGCTTGTCCCTTGAGATAGCCTTGGTCGAAGGCGGGGCCACCTCTACCCCAGAAAGGGAGAAGCTCATCACCGAAAGCCATTTTGTAACAGAGGAGGACCCAGCAGAGGAGAACGGCGGCGAAGGCATAAAGAGCCATAAAAGCGGAATTCACGGCCCATTTCTTCTTGACAATGGAGGCGTAGAGGATGACGAGACCTGGCATGCTTTGTAGACCGACCAGAGTCGCCGACGTGAGCTGCCACGCGTTGTCTCCTTTGTTGAGCCAATCAGGAACCCCCGGCAAGCTCGCATCGTAAGCGCCGGCCATGTCTATCTCTCACGGAGTCGATCAAGATGATGAGATGACTCTTGTTTCTTGAGAGGTCTCAAATGTTTGTAGTCAATGGTAAAGAGCATGAGATGGTTGGTGTGAGAACCTTTAGTTATAAATTTATAATAATGTGTGTAAACTAGACAAGTCACACAAGTGGTGTTTCGTGTTTTGTTGTACAGTTTGAAGGAGAAAAGTCTTCGAAGATCGATGGATATGTTTCTCATTCCTCAATTTTAGAATCTTGATATTTCAACGAAGCTTCTTTCACTATCTACGCGTTACTGAATCTATAAAGTTACCAGGATAAAACAAATAGATGTGGACCATGTGGTGTGGACTTGATATTTATCTAACTCATAATTTTTTTTGGATTTTGAATGAATTAGTAGAAAGCTTGTATACTACTCTTAAGTTGTTGATTTTTATTTATCTTCTCCTATTTGGTTTAACCAAAAAAAAAATCTTCTCCTAGTTGGTCTCAATATATAAGAATGAAAAGACTTCGAGACCTTTATATTTTTAAGTAACAGCAAAATATTTATGAATTTGGTTATATGAAAAAAAAGACATGGAGTAGTACAATGATGTAATTCCTAAAGTTATTTTGTTGTCTTTTACATATATTTTGATTTTTGAACATTTATTTAAACATTATAAAATTTACACCAGAGGAACATAGCAGATACAAGGTTACAAGTTATGTTTCCACCCCTTACCATTGCCAATCACGCACTAAGATACTTCCACTTGATGCATTTTCTATCGAAACAGTTGTTGCAATAGTATTCAGAAATTAGTTTTGATTCTGACGTTGCGTGACTTCTTCTGTACCAAAAGCTGTTCGTGACATTTGATCGTGCGACCATGTTTGATACTGAACAAGTTGACCGAATGATACATTGACTGTTTAAGAAGCAAAGATTCATTCGTATGTTTGTAAAATTAAACATGATACTGGCCTGAACGTTGTATTTGGTACGTCAAAGGTATATAGATTCAATTAAACAACAGAATCAATGTTATACTATATATTAATGAGACGTCCATTTAATACGGATATAAGCACTTATAGAATAGAACTCTTCAATGATCTATTGGAGACAGACAATTTTCTTAGAACATCTCCATTAAAAATATTTACAGTGCTTTTTTCATTATTTAAATTTTTAATAATAGAAAGAGAAGAAAGAAGAATTTTGTTTTGAAATCAAATGAAAAAAAAATAAGAATTTATGAAAAAATCATGAAAACCCCATGACATACTTATCTATTATTAAATATTTCACTTTGAAAAAATAATTTATTATTTGAAAAAAAATCTTTAGAGTTTCTTGGAAAATGCTCTCTTGAAATAGATTGATTAAATTAAAATTATTACTAGATTACAGGAACCAATCATAGTCAATAAAAAAATTTCCATATATAAAAATTAAACATGATAATAGGTTAATTTTGTTTACAAGTCATTACAGTTAATCTGTATACAATAACTAAAAAGAAAAAAGATTATGTCCGACCTTTTATTGTAACTTTGGCTTTAGTTTCAGGTCAAACGTAAAGCAAGTATGATGTTTGTGACCAGACAAACATTATCTGCAACTGCAACCCTCTGGTTGCAGCTAAAGCGTGCATCCAGTTTATAGAAAGCCCAATGTTAGCCCAACAAACAGCATGCTTGCTTATGCAACTATTATTTTCTATTATTTTATCATCTCTTTTTTTTTGTAACTGTTATTTTATCATCTCTTTTTTTTGTAACTGTTATTTTATCATCTCTTTGTGTATTGTTCTTACCAAAATATTTCCATTGAGCTTACAAAAAGAAAATTCCATTGGAAAATGATCAAAGAGAGAGAGAGAGAGAGAGAATGTATCATATAAAGTATAAACGCTAAAGGTAAGATATATACCGAATAGTAAACCGCCACCGTAAAGCCGTAGACTACAGCACACAAAAAGTGAAATACGAAAGAAATATTTTACTCTGGTTTAAAATTCTAAGAGAAAGGGTGAAACACTATAAAGTATGAAGTGTTATTTGGATGGTTAAATTAACAACTAAACATGATAACAGGTAAAATTAGTGTGTTCTATACAATTAGTTTTTTTTTTGGGTTAAAGGTTTATACAATTAGATAGCATGGGAAGCAGACGAACAAAGAATCGAATCATCATGCAGCTAGTAACATTTTTTAATATATATGTGATGATACAAATTGGTGGTATCAAACAAACTCAAAATGTTTATATATTCAGACCTTTTTGTTTCTTTCTAATAATATTAAATAAAGTACATAAATACTTAACAATAAAGGCACTGATATTAAGATATTATTGGATAAGTACCTCAGGATCTCACTTAGAATTTGTCTCATTCTTACCTATAATTCATAGAGTCAGATCCAGAGTACTTGCCTGTCCAATCTTAACCGTCCGATCCTCTTCATCCGTCTTGATCACTCGGCTCTTTTTCCATGAACATAACGACAACGACAACGTTTGATCCGTTGTTGCTGTTTCTGTCTCTTCCAAAGTTGTCTCCTCGGGTACTCTTAGCTTAAGAGAGAGATCAAGATCGAGGCTGGTACTTGCGTTTCTTTTGCCCGTTGTCTTGGTGCAATAAACATGATTGGTCCTCTCTTCAATACCGGTCTCGAACTTCTCAAACGTTCTTGAATGTCCTTGAATGCTGTTGAATGTGGCTAAGTTGTTCCGTTCTTGATGGTTGTGTCTTAGCTTTGGTAAGTGATTAGAAACTGAAGAAGAGTAGGTGTTTTGGAAAGACCTGTTGTTAGTCCAATATTCACTACCATGGATGTTATTGTTAACCGACGAGCCGCGAATTAAACCGGTCCTATCTATCAAACTCCGGTTTGTCTCATGGGAGCTAGAGTTCCACAATGAAGCATTTGAAAATCTACTTCCGTATCTACAGAAATAAATTCAACAAAATGAAGACTATTAATCGAGTATCATGGTAAAGAGATCAAAGAAAATATAATGATGGGATACAAAATATAAACCTGAATGGAGAATCGTGGCTATGATTAGTGTTATAGCCTCGGAACATCGGTAGCTGACTTAATTTATAAATATTCCGATCTGTGGAACTCTCGATGAAATGTCTGTTATCAGCTATGGCTGCAAGCAATTGATGGACACCTCTTCAGTATGAGGTAACAAATCAAAACCCTAATTTATTCACATATATGTTAATAACTAAATAAAACAAATACAAACAATCAATACCTTGACCTTGATCATCCATCTTCTTGCTCCGGTACATCTAAAATTCCCCAATATGCAATTTAGTGAGAAACTTTTATATAATTTTCTCAGATTCTTTGAAAAGAGAAAACCATAATACAACACACATGATAACTATGTATAAGTGTATATGGATGTACCTGTAGATGGCTCTTGACATGAGCAATACTGAGCCCTTTGATGTTCATCATCTGTCGGACCAATTTTGGAGTTGCTCCTATACATAATCCAAAAAAAAAAAATTATTTCATCAAGCAAGCAAAAGGTTACAAGAATTTTAACTAAGAATAACCAAGGAATTGCATAAGCTTTATATTTGGAAGAGTTGATGAAGAAAGTAGCTAAGGACGTACTTTCTTGACCTCCAAGTCTTTCGACGGCACGGACAAAGCGGAGATGAAGATCAGGAGTCCACCGGAGTCGAGGGACTTTAGATCTCACATAAGGCCTCACCTTCGTCTTCTTACCAACCTCAGCTTCTACTGTAGTATTGCTTGAAACCTTACTCTCTTCTCCTTCACCTTCTTCTTCTTCCTCCTCCTCCTCTTCCTCCCTGTCAGTAGTCTTCACGCTTCCCTCCATATTTGGGATCATTTTCTTTGTAAAGGGCCGGAGATATGGAGCCTTTAGACTTTGGATATAGGTTTTGGAACAAGTGGATAGAATCAATACTTTGATTTGAGATGAAAGAGATAAAAGACAAGATGAATTATGCTTGGTTCAAAGCATGGAGATTTGGTCTTTGTCTATGAGAAACCCTAAATCAATATACACTTCAGATTCCCTCCTCTCTCTCTCTCTCTCTCTCTCCTCCTCCCGGGGCATGTAGACAAACACTCACCTAAATCTTGTTGCAGATGCTAAAAAGTTTTTCTTTTCTGTTCCCAGCTAATTGATTTTGGCATTTTTCTCCTGTAGACAGCTCTATATATATATATATATATATATTTGTAAAATGTTATATGTATGCATGCATAATGTTAGTATTTAGCATGCAGGGAGAAAACTATATATTTTATCATTTAAAGGAGATAGATTGATATATTTACCTATAACATAAAATACCAAAGAATTACAAGTAACGCTTACTTTTTTAGTATTGTGTCACCAGCAAGGATGAAAACTGATCCAAAGATAGAAATTACGGTCGTTTGCTAATATTCTAAGTAGTCTAAATTACCCTTGATTCATCAAACTGGCCTTTTGATTAGTATGATAGATATAAATAAAATTCATGTATCGGGACTAACACTATATCAAATGCATTAATTAGTATGAATGTATGATTAAGATATTATTTGCGTTTAGAAACAAACAAAACACCAAGAATCTAAAATATGTTGACACCTACAGAATCAATAGTTTAATGCAAAATAGAATTCACAAAATTAAAATATACCTAGAGTAGTTTTGTCGGAATTAGGATTTAAAGTTTAAACTTTCAAGAACTTGAGTAAGACCTTTGTCAATTAATGTGCAAGTCATGAATGATCGAGATAAATAATTTTTTTCTTAAGATCTTTGATTTTTTTTTTTAACTTAATTCTCCTTTTACCCGTCTTTTTGTTTGCAACTTTATTTTCGATCCTTAATGTTTTAGAAGATTCAGTACGTGACATCAATAAATTTTATAGAAAATATTAATTGTATGTACAAGAAATGCCTTTTGAAATTGGATTTATTTTCAATTGGTTTGCAGTAATATACCGATCAACTGGAATACACAATTACCAGTGATAAACTCTAATAGAAACTTTTAAACAAAAAAAACACTAATGGAAACTTGTATCTATAGATGTAGAATATCAAATATTAAGTGTTTTGGCATACTTCAGCATTTACAAAATAAGTAACTACAATACTAGTTAACTACAATGCTAGTTAACACATGGTTAAATAATGGCACGTAGAAATATTTTCATAACAAAAAAAGGATATATTTTCACAAAAAGGATTGATGAGACGATGGGATTTAGGGTTTTGCATGGCATTTAATGCTAACGGCAAAAGACAAACGAGAGTGGTAGATAGACAAGTAAATTAGATTACAAGGCGTGTGACTGCTCAGCTGTCCCTGATGTAGACTCCATTACACAAATATTTCGTCTTTTTTTTTCCAACGGGAATCACGGGATATTATTGCTCCTCCCTTACACAAAATTATACTATCTCCCTACCTCATATGCATTTTGTAGATTCATAACAAAACTTTAATTTATGTAACCAAGAAACTAAATTAGTGGTCCTTGCTTGGTTTGCGATACACATCCGACCCCCGTGAAACGATGAATAGCGTTGTTAGTTGAGCCGTTTTTAACATCTTTTTAAAACCTTGGTCTACAAACTTTTTAACCGTGTTCTACAGAGGTTGAAACGTTTGGAACAATTTTTCTTTTACATGCGGTTCCATTAATATCATTTAGATCCATATACGAAGTCCGATTACAGTTACAGGAGAACCTGGTAACTCACATGATTAATCAGTACTCTTTTTTTGCCACAAAATAGTGAATATGTCGGGGAAAAGTATAACTGTTTGTATAGTAAATTTCAATCAATTTTTGGTGTATCCTAAAATTAAGTTTGGTTCTAAATGAGTATATGTTATCTTAGATAAGAAAGAAAAGTCCCCAATAAAATAACACCACGGAATGTAAAATTCTTCAAAATTAACATGTGAACCAAAAGAAAGTTGTTGAGGAGAGGGGAGGAAAGAATGGAAGAAACTGTTAGCCTTGATGAAGATGAAAAAGAAGAACTTTTTCATTCCCCCCACGTGTAGAGAGGCTTCTCATCGATCATTCACAAGCTTCTTGTCACCAAGCCTTTTTCCCTTCATTTATTTTCATAAGTCTCCATCTGCTTCTACACGTCTACACATATGTTTTTAGTATCCATATATCTTTTCTATTTGTAGGCACATCTAGATTACTAGATATAGGCTTGTACATGCATACAATGCTAATTTCATTTATGAGCATATCTGGAGTTTCGATGCATCGGCGTCAAATCATTTTTGCATTTTCGACTTTCAGCAATGTGGGCATCTATAATTGAATCGATTCGACGATGTCTTAATCGGACCATTGAAGATAAATTTGTTTAGCTGATGTTTCCATCTGTTTTAAAAAAAGGTTTCTGAACGACTACTCATAACTAAGATCTTTATGGACATATATTCCTAAATTCCAGAGAAGTGTATTTTGTCATTAGACAGAATTAGGCGGTTCTAAACAAAGTACGCAGTTTCAGGCGGGTTTAGACCATTTTACAAAATTGTTAATTAATTATTATTTAATTTTAGTTTTTAGTTTGTTTGTTTGGCTGCAGTTTTTCAAAATTTAGTTTCATAAAATCAAGTTACATTAATGATTTTAACTTCATATTTATGCCTATATGGTTATATATACAAGTTCATAGGTTGGTGCAGGGCCGTCTTTAAAAAATTTTGGACCCTGTTCAAAAAATATTAACGATATATTTAGAATATAATAAAATAATTTTAGAAATTAATAGTTTTATTTGCATATGTTTAACTTTTTTAATAAATTATTAATACTAAATTATAAATTCGTGATACTATATCTAAATTTTGAAGTTTTATACCATAATTTATGTATATATTATTGAAATTTTTTTACATATTTTTATTTTTATACTTTCGAACCATGTTCGACTGCTCCACTTGCACGTGCTATTAGACGGTCTTGAGTTGGCGTATATGAATCTGATGATAACTAATGAATTCTAATTTTCATTTATTTTAATTTGTTAATTTTAAAATTTTTGATATATTTATGAGAGAATATTCATAAAAATTAGGTGTGTCTTGACGAGATTCTTATACACCCGGCCTGTGAACTATGAAGTCAACCTGTACGTAAGAGTTAATTTTTACTCCTACAAATACGGATCCAACATTATCTTCAGTAGTTACAACTTGGCAAGTATGTCTGTTTCTTTGCTCATTTCCAAACCCATAATTAAACAAAAATACATGTTCGGATCATATTATACACAAATATCAGTATCATCTCAAATCTCACTGGCAGATTCTCTCTCATATTTGTGTATAGAATATACATTACAAGATGTTTAGTTTAATACAAAAATGTGAATGTGCGGAATCCAAAGTTAAAAATAAAAAATATTGTTTTCGGACAAATCTAGGTATAAAATATTAGTAGGTATGTTAAAATCATATGTATCACCATATTATGAAGCTCACACACTTCAATGTAACTGCAGTATCTTAGTATATCATTAGAGCCTTTGTAAGATTTAATAGTTTTGATTGGTATGTTAGTTGGACAATAGAATAATGAAATAACAAAGTTTTAGAAAAAAATGAATAGAATAAAGTTTTCTAAAATAAAAATACAATATTGAAAAGTTATTTGTAATAGATTAATCACTTTTTTGTAGTTACAGTTTTAGTACTCTCATAAGATATAGTAAAAAAACTAAACGTGGAAATATATATTTTTGATAACTGTTATGAGTTTGAATAATATGTCAGCCGAATAATGTAATATGAGAGAGAATAAAACAACGACCGAATGTTGAAAATAATTCTATCGATAAAGTTTTGTGAATTAATTATAAATACACAAAAGCTAGTTTTAGTAACAATATCTCATTTTCTAATTATAGTTCTAACGTGCTCATAGTATATACAATTTTTTCCTTAATTTGTGCATCCTCGATGAATGCCGGAATGGTAAAAAATGGCAGGAAGGTAAAAAAAAATTAGTTTTTTTTTCCTTGTATAAACCAGATGCATATATTAATTTACGTATGGATAAGCAATGACTAAAAAATCATCGTTTGAATATGGTCATATTATATATGTAAGTTGGACGCGAGACGATGACCCTTTCAATTTCCAAAAGTTAATCAACGTGTACCGAGATTCGAATGCTAAATTGATAAAGAATGTATCTATTGGGTAGCTGAAAATTATTCTGATAGCGATCTCAGTCCCTACCAAACCGAAAATCGATATGGAAAAATACATTGTTTATGTGACAGGTTTGAAGAAAATTGCATTTCTATATTCTCATCTGAGTATGAAATTCTTTTACTCTTGTCACATACGTTCATGATGTTTACATTTCACCGGTCTAATTACGTCTCCGTATCGTTTTATTCTTATAATCCTTCCAATTTTAATTATTACCAAACTAGTCTAAACTCTATGAAATGGTGCGAGTCATGTGATCCAAATTAGAAACTAGAAAATTTGTTGTCAGTGCAGATTACAAACTTTTTAACATAAAGAACGTTAGTTAAAGCATTGTACAAGATGGAGTTGTTTGTAGTGACTGTTTTTTATAAAAAGCAAATAGTGAACAGTAAACTTTCGTTTAAGCCCATTGAGTTTAATTAGTAATACAAAAAGTAAGCGAACTTCATGTTTTTGTTTTTAGTTTCAGATTTGATTTAATGTCTGAAGACTTTGGCTGAGAGTCGTGTTGAGCTGTAGCAACAGAGAAGGGCTAGTGTGATAGTGTCTAAGGTTGAAGAGTCGATGAATAAATACATCGAACGCAAAAGCTGTGAGAGCTGAAATCATGATAATAGGTGGAAGAACCAGGTGTGTGCCTTGTTCGTTCAAGTTGTATATGGGAATGAAGCAGGGCCGTCTCAAATTTTGTTTGGACCCTGTTCAAAAAATATTAACGTTATATTTAAAATATAATAAAATTGTTTAATAAATTAATAATTTTATTTATATATGTTTAACATTTTTTATAAATTATAAATTAGTGAGTATTATATCTAATTTTTGAAATTTTAGACCATAATTTATGCATATATCGTTGAAAATTTCTAAAATTTTTTTTTTAAAATATTCGGACCCTATTCGACCGCTCCAGTTGCACGTGCTGTTAGACGGTCCTGGAATGAAAGATTGGCTAGCCTAAAAAAACCATCGAAGTGAATGGTAAATCATCATCACAGAAGACCGTTGTTGACCAAACAGCAACGATGGTATTCTGGATACTTGTACATCTCTAATTCTCCTAATCAATCAGAAAAAAAGATTAGATGTAAATGTAGAAAACAATCTCTTCCTCTGAAGACCCCCTCCCAATCCATTTATCGTGTTAAAGCTTTCTTCACTTGGGTCCAATTGAGGCCCAAATCCATTCTTTTTCTTTCCAGAGAGATTCCATGTTCTCCCTCCCCCCTATTCTAGATCAACATCTCTTTTAACAAGCAAGCATCTATAGTCAGTCAAAACAAACAAAGATTCTGCACCCTGGTCTTTATTTCCAGCTATAAACCAATCAGAGTATCACACAACCGGAAATAAAAAGACAAGCCCCCAAATGAACAAGACACCAAAATGACATAACACACGTAATAATTACAGAACATATGAAAAACAGAAAAAAAAAACAAGAAACCAAAAGCTAGAGAGAGAGAGAGGAGGAAGATCATTAGTCGAAAAAAAAATAAAAAAAATTAGTCGGGAATCAACGAAACAAGAACATCGAAATTGATGAAAGTTAGACACGTTTTCCGATTAACACAAAGAATCACACAATTAAGCAAAATCGTGAGAGGGAGAGAAGAAGTGGTTTTCCGGTTAAGATCTCTGATTTTCCGGTTAACGAATCGAATCAAAAACCTTCGAACGAAACGATGCAGCCTAATCTCTTCACAACGATGCGAAGCTTGAAGCTTATCGAAGGATGCAAAGCCACGCAGGTCTACCCTTCTTCCTCTCCCCCTCCTCCTCCGTCCACCGGCCTCCGTGAAAAGCTATTACATCATCTCCAAGACCACTTTCGCGTAAACTCAACCCGATCCAAACCCTCACATACTCACCAAAACGCTTCCGTTTCGTCAGACTCTCTCCTCCTCCCTCACGGCCTCCCCGTCTCCGATCTCCTCGAGCCTCACATCGATCCTTCCCTCAGATTCGTAGATTCGATCGAGAAGCTCGCCGAAGTCCACCGCCGGATAGAGAACTGTCCAAACCTCGAAAAGTCCGAAGCTTTCTTAGAGCAATGCGCGATCTTCAGAGGCTTAACCGATCCGAAGCTTTTCCGGCGGAGTCTCCGGTCAGCTCGGCAGCACGCCGTCGACGTCCACACCAAAGTGGTTTTATCCTCTTGGCTTAGATACGAGAGGAGAGAAGATGAGCTTATTGGTACCACCTCGATGGATTGCTGTGGAAGAAATCTCGGATGCCCTAATATGTCTCTGGTCTCCGGGTACGACCCGGAGTCCGTTTACAATCGTTGCCTCTGTTCAAGATCAGAAACCAACGGTGGAGATTGTGTTTCGGAATGTTCAACGTGTGACGTGGATTATGATATGTCCTTTTGTATAGGTGATGAGGAGGTTCGTTGCGTGAGGTACAAGATTGCTTCCTTGTCTAGACCCTTTAAAGTAATGCTGTACGGCGGGTTTAGAGAGACTAGACTCAGCGCGATTAACTTCGCGCTGAACGGAGTCTCAGTGGAAGGGATGAGAGCTGCTGAGGCTTTCAGTAGAATTCATAAAGTTGAGATCTTTTCTGTTAATATAGTCTTGGAGCTGCTAACGTTGGCGAATAGGTTCTGCTGCGACGAGTTGAAAGCAGCTTGCGATTCGCATTTGTCTCGTCTTGTTAAGGACCTTGATGATGCGTTGTTGTTGATTGAGTATGGATTGGAGGAGGCTGCGTACCTTCTGGTGGCTGCTTGTGTTCAGGTGTTCCTCAGAGAGTTGCCTAGCTCGATGCGTAACCCGAACGTTGTGAAGATTTTTTGCAGCGTTGAAGGGCGTGAGAGACTGGGTTTAGTTGGGCACGGTTCGTTTGTGTTGTATCTTTTCTTAAGCCAGATCGCTATGGAGGATGATATGAAATCAAACACAACGGTAATGATGTTAGAATGTTTAGTTGAGTATGCGGTTGAGGCGTGGCAGAAGCAGCTCGCTTGTCACCAGTTAGGTGCTGTGATGCTCGAGAGGAAAGAGTATAAAGACGCGGAGAGATGGTTTAGCTCCGCGGTCGAGGCGGGTCATGTTTACTCTCTCGTTGGTGTAGCAAGGTCTAAGTTTAAGCGCGGACATCGCTACTCGGCTTATAAGATCATGAACTCGCTGATCTCGGATTGTTCAGCTGCTACTGGTTGGATGCATCAGGAGAGGTCCTTGTACTGCAGCGGTAAAGAGAAGCTGCTGGATTTGGACATGGCCACTGATTTGGACCCAACTTTGACTTTCCCTTACATGTTCAGGGCGGTCTCATTGTCCGAGGAGAGTCAGTTCGGTGCTGCGGTCGCGGAGCTGAACAAGATCATGGGGTTTAAGGTCTCTCCTGACTGCTTAGAGATGCGAGCGTGGATCTCTATAGCTATGGAGGACTATGAGGGTGCTTTGAAAGATATAAGAGCGCTTTTGACGTTGGAGCCGAACTTCTTGATGTTTAACAAGAAGATTCATGGTGATCATATGGTGGAGCTACTCCGCCCGCTGGTACAGCAATGGAACCAGGCTGATTGCTGGATGCAGCTATATGATCGTTGGTCATCTGTTGATGATATTGGTTCTCTTGCTGTTGTTCATCATATGTTGGCTAATGATCCGGGGAAGAGCCTTTTGCGTTTCAGACAGTCTCTTCTTCTTTTAAGGTACATCCTTTGTTTGAGAAGCTTAGGTTTACCATCATTTATATAAGATATTTTAATTTTTGGGTTTAATTATAAAATTATTTTTGATGAATTATGAAAATCAGATATACAAAACAAAAATACAAAAAAAAAAAAAAGACAATTTTGTGGATCTATACTAACATTATTACTTACTTCAGAAGATTTAAACTAATTTAAATTGATATAAACCGATTAAATTGATTTAAAATGGTTTAAACCGATTTGAGTCGTATAAATCCATTTTTTTTAAAAAGATCAAGTTTACCATTTTTAGAACCATGAGGTTTACCATTCAAGGTGGTTTCAGTCAGATAGTGGATGATGTGTTGGTTTGATGTTTCAGGTTAAATTGTCAAAAGGCAGCAATGCGTAGCCTTAGACTAGCACGAAACCATTCAAAGTCAGAGCATGAGAGACTTGTCTATGAAGGATGGATACTGTATGACACAGGCCACCGTGAAGAAGCCCTTGCCAAGGCTGAGGAATCTATTTCCATACAAAGATCCTTCGAAGCATATTTCCTCAAAGCTTACGCTCTTGCAGACTCCGCGCTCGACCCTGAGTCCTCAAAGTACGTGATCCAGCTCCTTGAAGAAGCACTTCGTTGTCCATCAGATGGTCTTCGTAAGGGACAAGTAAGAGTGAAAGAAACTGTTTCGGTTCATTAACATTACACTTTTATCATTTAACAGTTTGTTGTATTTTTTTTTTTTGCAGGCTTTGAACAACTTGGGAAGTGTGTATGTTGACTGTGATAAGCTGGATCTTGCAGCTGATTGCTACACGAACGCGCTAAACATCAAGCACACAAGAGCTCACCAAGGGCTAGCTCGTGTGTACCATCTGAAACACCAAAGGAAATGGGCTTACGATGAGATGACGAAGCTGATAGAGAAAGCTCGGAACAATGCATCTGCCTTTGAGAAGCGGTCAGAGTATTGTGACCGAGAGATGGCACAGAGCGACCTAGGGATGGCCACACTGCTAGATCCTCTGAGAACGTACCCGTACAGATACAGAGCCGCAGGTGCGCTAAGTTTCACAGTCCTTCCTTGTTTCTTACTTCTGTTTTTCTAATGAAACCTGTGTTTACAGTTCTAATGGATGACCATAAAGAAACCGAAGCCATTGAGGAGCTGTCGAAAGCCTTAGCCTTTAAACCTGACCTTCAACTGTTACATCTACGGGCAGCATTCTATGATTCAATGGGTAAATCCGCAGAGGCTATCAGAGACTGTGAAGCAGCTCTGAGTCTTGATCCCAACCACACAGATACCATCGACCTCTATAACAAAGCACGCGAACCACAACCATAGACAAACTAATGTGCAATCTTATTTATCTCCTGAACTACGGCAAGAGCTTCTTCCCTCTGAAACAACAGATACACTATGCTTATAAAGCCGTTTCATACCCATTCTGAACACTCCAATGGAAAACTAAAGCTTGGTTCTTTTGTAATCAAGAAGTTTTGATAGAAGGGAACTATATACTGGGAACAAACCAAAGGAGCAGCGACATAGATTGTAAATAAAAACTTTATATTTTGTGGTTTTGTGATTGATTCTGGTTTGTTGACCGGATAAGATTAATATATATATAGATATATATATATAGTGCATAGTGTTTTCTGGACAAAGGGAGAAATGAAAAAGAAAAATTATTGTTATGTCTTGTTCTTCTTAAAGGTGTTTCACTTTGTGATGTTCTTCTTTATGATGCTTCTTATTTGTCTGTCCTCTTATATATTTTCTTTTTTTGCTAAATACCATTCTTCTTATATATATTTAATGTGCAAGTGTATGTTTAACTTCAGTTTTCTCATGTTTGTTTTGTATTGACCAATGTTTTAAAAATCAGTTTCCTAGTGAACAAAAAAAAAACAGTTTCCTTTGACACCAAAATACTTTTATGCTTCAATGTCGTTTCATATCCGAACCGGAACATTCCAATAGGAAACTAAAGCTTGGTTCTTTTATAATCAAGAAGTTTTGATAGGAAATGTGAACTAACCAAAGGAGCAGAAACATAAAATTGTAAATATATACTTTATACTTTGTTTTTTTATTCTGATTTGATGATTGCATAAGGTTAATACTTAATTTATACTATTATTTGCGAAGTAAATTTTAACAACGGAGTTCTCACGTTGAAAGTTAGAGCGGTCAATATCTATACTATCCTTAACGAATTTAATATATAATTTATTATATAATCAAAAACGAATCTATACTATTATTTGCTAAGTAAATTTTAACAACAACTCTCACGTTGAAAGTTAGAGTGATCAAACACGATGATACCCTTAATGAATTTTATATATAATTAATTATTTAATCATATACGATTTTATTAATAATATTAATTTTTATTAAAAATAAAATAATTCTTATATATTGTGTTGTTATCTTAAAGCATATTTTTCAATTATAAAAGTTAAAAATAAGATATAAAAACAATTTAAAATAATTAAGTGGTTAAAGTCAATATTACCCTTAATGAGTTTATATATAATTAATTATATGATTAAAAACAAATTTTTATTAATAATATAAGAATTTTTTTAATAAGATAATTCTTATATATTGTGTTGTTATCTTAGAATTTTTATTAATAATTTTAGAATTTTTAAATAAGATAATTCTGATATATTGTGTTGTTCTCTTAAAGTAATTTTGTTTTCAATTATAAAAGTTAGAAAATAACATATAAACAATTTATAATTAAATATTAATCAACAAAACATTTTGTATAAAGATATCTCCTAAAATATTTCTAATATTTGAATGTAAAATTTCAACACAATAATAAATATATATATATATATTGATGTTTGATTTATTTTTTTAAAAACATAAATAATTAATTATCATGCTAGTTTCTAAATTAATAAAAATATAATGTAAAACGATTAACCCAACACTAGCGGGCCAAACATCTAGTATACGGTTAGTGCATAGTATTTTCTAGACAAAGGGAAAACTAAATAAGATTGTTTTGTCCATTTCTTTTTTTTTGTTATTTATGTTTCATTTGTGATGCTTCTTCATCTTTTAAGTGCAATTATATCTGTAACTTCAATATTCTCATGTTTGTTTTGTTCTGACTCTCATTTAAAACAAGAAACATAAAAGTGATTTGTAGTATTGAAAACAGTTCATATTTCTTTTATAAATTTGATAGTCTTGGTCAGAACATATATAAAATAATCAAACACCACAACTTCCACCTGGTCCTCCAAAAGAAAAGGAATTTCCAGTCTCATTGGTGTAATCCCGACTTATTAGTGTAAAACACTTAGAATCTGCAACCCCCATTTGTGTTTCAGCTTCGATGCTCTGATACTTATCATTCATAAGTTTCACTTGAAGAAAACTCGAACTCCTTTCATAGTCATAGATCGGAACATAACCATTTCCCATTGGAGGACTAATCCCATCTGGAGACATAAATGTGTTTCCTCCAAAACGCACCCGAGAAGCTCCTTTGTTCAAGTGTGTAAATAGCTCTCCGGGCCAATATCCAATTATTTCGTCGTCTACGTACAGTACCCAGTTTCCAAAAAAGCTCTACATAAAATATTGAAGCAAAAAGAAAAACAGTTAAGAAATACTTGGTAGAAACTACATACACTGTATACATAGGCGTGCCAATGGTATAAGTTTTGAGGTATTAGCCTCAGGCCCCACTTGGTTTAGGAAATTTAGGGGCCCCATATTTGTAGTCATTAGCAAAATGATAATGTAATTAGTGGCTTACTGGAAAAGAAAACCTATGTTTTCTTCTAAATAATTCAAACCTTTTCCTCTGGTTTCACTTATTGTCATAGACACAAGTTTTTTCTTTTTTTTGTACGTTGAATTTTTTTTTTTGTCAGTTTAAAAATTATATTTTTTTTTCCCATCAAAAGTATTATATTTTCACTGGTACTTTCTATAATTTTCCTTTTATAAAATAACTTCAAAATCTAAAATAACAAAATACCAACTTTTATTTAGATTTTGTATTAAAAATTATTGTTAGACTAGTATTAGAATTTGTATTATTATCTATAATAAAAAATTGGACAAATTTGCCTTAGGCTCCTAATACTCTAGGCACGGCACAGTCTGTATACTCCCATTCCCAAAACTAATGTCAAATAAGATGCATATAGAAGATTGTCAATAAATGTTTACCTGAATAACTTGTGGTGTGAAAGTTACTGGTTTGTCACCATACACAGAGGATTGTTTAAAAATGCTTCCAATCGAGGGTTTTCGAGTAATAATAATAAATCCAGGACATTCTGTATTATAGCATCCAGTTTTATAGCCATCTCCCTAATAAATGAAAGACAGATTGATACAATATATTATCCGTATTAGTATTATGTAGAATAAAAAGTATGGTTAGATACAAACATAACTAAGAAAAGTACTAGTTTACTCACAGTCCAATATATAGTCAATCGTGTAGCACTGTCTCCATACACTCTTGGATGTACCTACGCAAAATATGGGATGGGATGTGCCGTCTTGGTTCCACTGCATGTGTATTATGTATAAAGTTTATAAAGACGTACCGCCCAGCCAACTTGTATGCTGTTGAGTTCGGCAATAGGTCCATTCTCTAACCAAATTTGACTTTTACTGTATTGGTTATTTTGTAAAGTTAAGTTATGAATACTTATATCAGCTTGTGCTCCTCGATAGATGGTTTCAAACGAAGATGCATCCATCAACGCAAACTGTACAAGAATGTATAAACGTCACGTCTTGCAAGTTTCATAACACACTGAATAATTTGAATTATTTTTTTTATAAGGAATGAATATATACTCATTTAAAAAAAAAAGGGATAAATATATACTATAAAACAGGAAAAGAAGGATATACATGGTGGCCGAATTGATAGATTGTGTCGAGATGAACGCTCTCAGTTTCACTTCTTTGTCTTAAAATTGCCACGGTTCCTTTTGGACAAATTTGATCATTTGTTTTATATTTATTTTTTCTATCAAAACTTTCATTTGAAGTGAATTTTTCCTGAAACATAACAGAAGATAACAAGATTAATTTAAAGAAAAATATAGGTCAAATATTTCTAACTTGTCCAATTTATTTCATATTTTATTAAAGCAATGTCACTATCATACCGGAATCTTGTGGTGTTTCAACAATGGATGTTGAAAAGCGGGTTGTTTGTATATATCAACACAATCGAACTCCTGTAAAATTGATGAATACAAAAAAAAAAAATCTTAAAAGATCAAGTGCTAAGAAATGGAAAACAAAGTAGAAGTCGTAAACTCTAACATCAATGTTTCCTAGGGTCATATGCGTGAGAACCACATAAGAAAATATAACCAGCATTTGACGTGTATCCATTTTAAAATTGTACTTCTATTTCTCCCTCAATATTTATCGCTATATATAATCAATCGGAGTCAACAACTAATCAATTCGTTGATATCCATATTAATTCACCTTTTATCTCTTACCAGAAGTATGATGTACAAACTCTTATTTAGATTTTCTTACTAGATTTGTTGAAATTTTTTTTGGTCAACTCTTATCCGTTTCCGTAATTATCAGTAAATGGATAACACTAGTTTAAGGTCCAGATCATAAGAATGAATGGAATGGTCAAGTCTTTCATTTCTTAGATTTGAAACTATTTATAAAGAATTTTTTCTTTAATGTTTCTTCTCATTCCTTTTAGTTTAAGGAAGCACAGAATAAAACTATTTCTTATCAAATCCGGGATGGAATAATAAAGAACAAGTTTTCTATTATTTTACTTTTTTCGTTACTTTCATTCTTATTCCTCCTATCATACTATCTACGTATTTTTTTTTGTGTTTTGTCTTCATTTTCTTTTGTTTTTGTTTTGACTTAATAAGTACTTTTACTCAAATCTATGGAAAGTAGAGAGAAAACATGAGGATGAGAGTTTTTTTTACTATTTATTGTGTTAATTTTGTCATTTTACAAATGAGAATATACATTTATATGAACATAATCTATACTAATAAAAGAAAAATAGTCCAAAAAAATCTATCTATGAAATGTTACTGCACCCTTTCTTTTTATTATTTTTTTTGATCTTTCCTTGTATATTATAACAGCCCGTGACAAATATTTCACCTTATATATGTATCCGGTTTTTACTCTAACTATAAATTGGTGACATTATTATATAATTGAACCATTTAAATCTATTAATAAACCATCGTACCAAAACAACCCTAATATCAACTTGTTATTACATCTTATATAAGCGCATGTCTCACAAATCTCACGAACATCGCATGTCTCACGAATCTCACGAAAATAAAACCTATCCAGAGAGACAAAACAATTAAAAATTGCCAAAGTGGTTCATGCACCCTGTTTTATGAAGTCATTGCAATACACATGGCCAACTCATGAAAAGGAAAGTTCACTCATGAAAAGGAAAATTCACGTTTCAACACCGCATTGAATTCTTTTAACCAATTCATCATATTATTTTCGGAAGGAGTTAGGCACATGACATAATGAGACATCTTCAGAGCATAAAAAACATATTTCATATGTGTTCATGTACGTGACTTTTACATATTTTTTTATAGTCTACTTTAATTATACTATCTTCAAAATCTTATTATGGTTTCAAATATGTTTCAGGGATCCACAATAAAAAAATTATTTTTCAGACCGGAGAACATTTTGTCAATCTCTTTGATGATCTAAGATAAATCTAAGTTTTTTGGTATGGATGAAAAATAACAAGTTACATCATGAAGTAGAAGATTTTGGGAATCCAGATTGATGTGCGAAAAGTAATTTTCTTTGGAATCCAAAATCTAAAACGTGGAAACCAAAATTTGAGATTTGGAGCATATTATCAATGCACTCTTTATTTGTTTTCTTATTCCTTTTTTTTAATTATATTTTTATCAATCAATAATAAAAGCATTTGGTTATTGTCATCAATCAATATCAATAATAAAGGCATTTTCGTGATAAAAAAAATATCAATAATAATAATAAAGTCAATATTGATCTGCTTCAAAAGGATTGTAAAAGAAATATGGACATATAATCATCAATACTATTAAGATATAATAACGTTTTATCTACTTGCAAATAATCTAGGTTGGACTAATACATTAATTTAATTTCCTATTATTTCTCCTCCAACTAACTTAGTTATTATTAAATATACTAGAGACTTTTCTTCACTTCGCGCGGATTGTGTATTTTGAAATATTTACCATTTTTACTTATATATAAATTGTTGCATTTATATTATATTTAATTTTATATTTAGTATAGTCAATTTAGAGCTATTGTTTTATTTGGGTATGTGGCTTGAATCATCTAATTTTTTTTTACAAATCAAAAGTGTATCATTAATAAAAAACGGACTCATAAATGTATAGTAAGAAAAGTTCTCAAGACACTTACAGATATCTTTCTAAGTTTATGTCATCAATTTGAAATCGGTTGTTAAATGTGGTTTTAGGATTGAAACGATTTTTTATATGTTTGACGGTGCAATATTAACTTTACTAAAACAAAATCTAATAGGTTACAACATAATATGAATTATACGTATGTAAAATATAATATTTTATTTTATTAACTTCATTTTTGTTGCATTGAT
Source organism: Brassica rapa (assembly GCF_000309985.2). Classification (NCBI taxonomy): domain Eukaryota; kingdom Viridiplantae; phylum Streptophyta; class Magnoliopsida; order Brassicales; family Brassicaceae; genus Brassica; species Brassica rapa. The sequence continues at coordinate 3,744,903 of NC_024799.2, read as the reverse complement.
TTGGCTTTTTTCTAGGTTTCTTTTATCTAGAATGTTTAACTTTTCATTTAGGTGATGTTTATTGATGAAATAGAATTTTCAAGCATAATTGTTAATTACTTGCAAATTGTCTCTAGTTATGTTGATTATTATGACACATATAGTTTAATGCGGGAATTTTCATGTTTATCATTTTCTTGGTACCATTATTCATGTTTACCATAAATAAAAAGATATTTTGAAAAATACATTTTTTATTAAATGGTAAAAGATTTTGAGAAATTCCCTAGTATAATTCTTTTTAGTTTTTGTCACAAAAATAATATTCAATGAAGAAAATGACCAAAATAAGTTTTATTAAAGGGTAAAAATAAAACTTTATCTTAGGTTTAACTAATCTAGACTTAGAGTTTAGAGTTAAGAGATAGAGTTTTGGGGATATGGTTTCAAATTTTTAAAAATAAATAATAAATATTAAAAATTTCAAATAAAAAAAAACTATTTTGGTCATGTTTTTTCTTGTGGGCTATTTTTGTGACAAAAACTTAAAAATGACTATTTGAGAGAACTGCCTAAAGACTTATATACCTTTGTTATATATATATAATAATTATTTAAATAAATAAAAAAATTATGTTTTTGAATTATACTTTTTCTAACTTTAACTATGCTTTCTGTTCTTCTACTGGTCTTTATCATTTTATTGTTTGACTAAATGACAATCAAATACATAAATTTTAAGAACCTAACCTGATTTTACATTCGGCATAATGCGAGGCACAAAATTTGAAAATTGTGGTGGAAAGTTTAGCAAAAAAAAAATATTGTGGTTGAATTTATGTTTGTCAGAGCTTACACTTCATTAAATATTGTATTTATATTTTCATAATATGTTTAGAATTACGAAGTCATCATTTTACTTCCTTTTCTAAATGTATCTATCAGTATGATAATTGTGAAAACAATGCTAAAATAGTATTTTAGAGTTTGAAAAGAGATAGTATTTTCAAACATGATTTTGTTTTTAGAAGTTACTGGAAATGTGAGATATTTTCTTAACTAATAACTAATTTATAAAAATACTAAATTTTCCAACACGTCTTAGAAATATTATATTTGCGTAAAATTATAATTTAATTAAGAATGGTTTGACATTTTAAACGACTGAACATCAATCTTTTAGCTATTATGTATCTTTCAACTTTTCATATTTATTTAAAAGCCAGGTAATTATCCCTAACTGGACATTTTCTATCCCTAACTATTACAAATAAGTTTGTCAAGAATTATGGCTTTTAGGTTGTCAAAATCTTTGGAACTTTTTACAGTTTTATAAGACATAATCTATGTTCCTTTTTTGTTAGTTAAACATTTTTGTATTGAATTTTCAGAGAAATATGATATTAGATCTATGTAGTCCTTGAGAATAATATAATTATATATGCCAATAAGCAATTGCTTTAACTTTCATTGAGTATGTGGATACTCCTCAGAATATATATAATGCCCTCAATACTCTACACTCTCCGTAGCAAAAAGATACTTACTTCTCTTAGCATCCAAACATTCTGCCTCATCATTTCAAAGTCGCATTTTAGATGTTTCACATGTTTATGGTGATGAGTTATGCATCAAAGTGACGCATATAAGGTTTTAATACCGAGTCCATCAAACTCTGAAACGTAGTTGGAGCATTAATATGGTTGAATGTCATCACTAAATAATTGTAGTGACTATTGTGAGTCTTGGAATTTTCTTTTAATTTGTTATTAGGTTAGCTATTTCGATATTAATTAATTATTTTATTTTGATATATATAATTTTTATATTTAGACATACTGTAGGATACATTTTTTCGAAGAATTTATGTTTGATATTAAATTTCCAAAGAGTTAAGTTAAAATTTTAGAAGGATATATGTTTTTTTTTGTATTTTAATTGTATAAATATGATTCTTTAGATTTACATTTCTGAAGACATAAATTACTTTCTATTTTTTTTTTTTACTTTTTAGTTTTGTTAATTTAATATTTTTATTGATGTTTTAAAGATGTGATTCTTGTATCACCTATCATATAAGAAAAATTTTGGACATAATATTTATGTTTTGTTAAACTATTTTAATGTTACTTTTTAATGAGTTAGCACACATGTAAAGTTAATTGTTAGATAATTTATGTTCATATAGTGATATTCTTTCAAAGTCTTGCATTATATAAAATCCTGCATTTTAAGACATATTTTATGTTCATTTTCCAAATATTTAGTATATAAATCAATTTAATTTCTTTTAAAGATTTATAGTTTGTTATTCTGTCTTATTTATATTAATTTCTTTTTTTAGTTTACCTTGTTTGATATTACTTTTTTTTTGAAATAAATATTTTTGGAAAATTTAATAAAATTAAATGCTGATTTGGCATAATTTTATTTTTTAGTTATGTGTGAAATTTCTCATGTCATATAACCTCAACTTTATTTTTTATTTTTAATATATTTTTAATTAATTCTTTGAAAACTGGATTTAAAAGACAAAAATAGTTTTAAGAAATATTTTAGTTATTTTTATGTAGGAGTTCCAAATATTTTGTATGGATAGCAAGAATTATTTTTTTGTGAGTTTACGTTATTTTATATTTATTTCCATTTCTAATCATTTCAGGATTTCTTGACATTTAAAAAATTAATAAATTAAAATAGGGATTTTGCATATTATGATTGATGGTTATAAATTTCGTGTGAACATTTTCAATAGTTTGTAGCTTCAACTTTTAAATAGTTATAGCTTTGACTTTTGAATACTATACCTTAAAATTGTTCTTTTAATTACATAAAATTGATAGAAGACTAATTTATATTTTTGGATTTTAAATTTTCAGTTTTGACCATTTTGTTAATTTATTGTTTTTAATGTTTGGTTGTTTTGTTTATATATTTTCGTGTAGTTTTATATTTTATTTGATTTTCCAGAGAGAAATATAGTCATAACTCTACATTTTCGTGTTTAAAGTTTATATGGTTTTACATTCTGCAAAAGCCAATGTCATTCTTGACCAATTTGTTTAAAAAAATCAGTTACTAAATATCATTTCCTTTGACACCAAAAATATTATTATGCTTCAATGTCGTTTCATATCTGTACCGGAACATTCCAATGGGAAACTTAAGCTTGGTTCTTTTGTATTCAAGAAGTTTTGATAGGAAATGTGAACAAACCAAAGGAGCAGCAACATAAAATTGTTAATTTAAACTTTATACTTTGTTTTTTTTGTTTGATTCTGATTTGATGACTGCATAACGTTAATACTTAATATACAGTTAGCGCAGAGTGTTTTCTAGACAAAAGGAAAACTAAATAAGATTGTTCTGTCATTTTCTCTTTTGTTATCTATGTTTCATTTGTGATGCTTCTTTCTTCTTTTAAATGCAATTATATCTGTAACTTCAATATCTCATGTTTGTTTTGTATTGACTCTCATTTAAAACATGAAACATAGAAGTGATTTGAAGTATTGAAAATAGTTCATATTTCTTTTGTAAGTTTGATAGTCTTGGTCAGAACATATATAATATAATCAAACACCACAACTTCCACCTGGTCCTCCAAAAGAAAAGGACTTTCCAGTCTCATTGGTGTAATCCCGATCTATTAGCTTAAAACAATAAGAATCTGCAATCCCTATTGTTGGTTCAGCTTCGATGCTCTGATACTTATCATTCGTAAGTTTCACATGAAAAAATTCGAACACCTTGAATAGTCATCGATCGGAAAATAACCATTTCCCATTGGAGGACTAATCCCATCTGGAGATATAAATGTGTTTCCTCCAAAACGCACCCGAGAAGCTCCTTTGTTCAAGTGTGTAAATAGCTCTCCGGGCCAATATCCAATTATTTCGTCGTCTATTGTCAGTGCCCAGTTTCCAAAGCCCTACATAAAATATTGAAGCAAAAAGAAAAACAGTTAAGAAATACTTGGTAGAAACTATATACACTGTATACTCCCATTCCCAAAACTTATATCAAATAAGATGCGTATAGAAGATTGTCAATAAATGTTTACCTGAACAACTTGTGGTGTGAAAGTTACTGGCTTGTCACCATACACAGAGGATTGTTTAAAAATGCTTCCAACCGAGGGTTTTCGAGTAATAATAATAAATCCAGGACATTCTGTATTATAGCATCCAGTTTTATAGCCATCTCCCTAATAAATGAAAGACATATTGATACAATATATTATTCGTATTAGTATTATGTAAGAAGAATAAAAAGTAGGGTTAGATACAAACATAACTAAGAAAAGTAGTAGTTTACTCACGGTCCAATATATAGTCAATCGGGTGGCACTGTCTCCGTACACTCTTGGATGCACCTACGCAAAATATGTGATTAGGTGTGCCGTATTGGGTCCATTTGCATGTGTATTATGTATAAGGTTTATAAAGACGTACTGCCCAGCCAAGTTCGCCAGGAGGTCCATTCTCTAACCAAATTTGACTTTTACTGTATTGGTTATTTTGTAAAGTTAGGTTATGAATACTTATATCTGCTTGTGCTCCTCGATAGTTGCTTTCATCCGCAAATGCGTCCATTGCCGCAAACTGTACAATAATGTATAAAAGTCACGTCTTGCAAGTTTCATAACACACTGAATAGTTTGAATTATACAGTATTATTTTTTTATAAGGAATGAATATATACTAATTTTCAGAAAAAGGGATGAATATCTATATATATAAAGAAGAGAAGGATATACATGGTGGCCGAATTGATCGACTGTGTCGAGATGAAGGCTCTCAGTTTCACTTCTTTGTCTTAAGATTTCCACGGTTCCTTTTGGACAACTTTGATCATTTGTTTTATATTTATTTTTTCTATCAAAACTTTCATTTGAAGTGAATTTTTCCTGAAACAGAGCAAAAAAATAACAAGATAAATTAAGAGAAAAATAAAGGTCAAAATATTTCTAACTTGTCCCATTTATTTCATATTTGATTAAATCAAGGTCACTATCATACCGGAATCTTGTGGTGTTTCAACAGTGGATGTTGAAAAGCGGGTTGTTTGTATATATCAACACAATCAAATTCCTGTAAAATTGATGAATACAAAAAAAAAAATTAAAGATCAAATACTAAGAAATGGAAAACAAAGTAGAAGTCGTAAACTCTAACATCAATATTTCCTAGGGTCATATGCGTGAGAACCACATAAGAAAATATAACGAGCATTTGGCATGTATCCATTGTTAAATTTTTACTTCTGTTTCTCTATCGAAATTGATCGTTATATATAATCAAGGGGCCCTATAATCAATCGGAGTGAACAACTAATCAATTCATTGATCCCCATATTAATTCGCGTTTTATCTTTTACCAGAAGTGTGATGTATTACAAACTCATATTTACATTTTCTTACTAGATTTGTTGAAATTTTTTTTAGTCAGCTCTTATCCGTTTCTGTAATTATCAATAAATGGATAACACTAGTTTAAGGTCCAAATAGTGATCAAAAGAATGAATGGAAATGGTCAAGTCTTCTTCATTTCTTAGATTTGATACTATTTATAAAGAATATTTTTTCTTTAGTGTTTCTTTTCATTCCTTTTAGTTTAAGGAAATACAGAAAAATTAACTATTTCTTATCAAATCCGGGATGGAATAATAAGGAACAAGTCTTCTATTATTATATTTTTCGTTCCTTTCATTCTTATTTCTATCATACTATCTGCGTTTTTTTTTTGTGTGTTTTTGTCTTCAATTTCTTTTGTTTTTGTTTTTATAAGACGTAATAAGTACTTTTACTCAGATAATATATAAGAGCCGTAAAAATGGGCGGAAACCAAAACTTGTATCAAATCTATGGAAAGTAGAGAGAAAACATGAGGATGAGAGTTTTTTTACTATTTATTGTGTTAGTTTTGTCACTTTACAAATGAGAATATACATTTATATGAACATAATTCATTTCATTAATTTAGATGGACCCAGATTTCTTTCCCCAAGTAAAAGAATTCTAATTTTTTTTATCACCAAGTTGTTTAGTTCTTCCTTGAGAAACATTGCCATGTGTTTGTAGTAGCTTATCCTCTGTTCTATGTCTTAGCAGCTTTAATGATGTTTACATGTCAAAACTTTGTGTGAAAGAACGAGACTAAAGCTTGGTTCTTCTGTAATCAAGAAGGGAACTGGGAACAAACCAAAGGAGCATTGACATAGATTGTAAATGTAAACTTTGTAGGTTTTGTGATTGATTCTGGTTCGATGACGGGATAATATTAATATATATGTATAGTGCAGTGTTTTCTGGACAAAGGGAAAACTTAAATATTCTCGTGTTTGTTTTGTATTGATACTCTCTCATTTAAAACGTGAAACATAAATGTGATTTAGTAACAATAAAATGATTTGTAGTATTGAAAATAGTTCGTATTTCTTTTGTAAATTTGATAGTCTTGGTCAGTACATATATAAAATCATCAAATACCGCATCTGCCACCTGCTCCTCCATAAGAAAAGGACTTTCCGTTCTCCTTGGTGTAACGCCGGTCCATTAGTCTAAAACACCTAGAATCTGCATTCCTTAATATTGTTTTAGCTTCGATTGTCTGATACCTATGATTCGTAAGCTTCACATGAAGAAAACTCGAACTCCTTTGATAGTCTTTAAGCGGAAAATGACCATTTCCCATTGGAGGACTAATCCCATCTGGAGATATATATGTGTTTCCTCCAAAACGCACCCGAGAAGCTCCATTTTTCAAGTGTGTAAATAGCTCTCCGGGCCAATATCCAATCATTTCGTCATCTACTTTCAGTGCCCAGCATGGAGTAAAGACGTCCTACATAAATATTGAAGCAAAGAAGAAAACAGTTAAGAATTTTCTTCTTTTTTTTTTTGAAAACTGGCCTTGTTAAGAAATATTTGATAGAAACTATATAATATATACTCCCCATTCCCAAAACTAATGTTAAATAACATGCATATAGAATATTGTAAATAAATGTTTACCTGATAAACGTGTGGTGTGAAAATAACTGTTTTATCACCACCATACACGGAGGATAGTTTAAAAATGCTTCCAATCGAGGGTTTTCGAGTTACAATAATAAAACCAGGACAATTTGTATTATAGCATCCAGTGGTTTTATAGCCATCAGCCTGATAAATGAAAGGCAAATTCATACAATATATTAACAATATTATTATGTAAAAAAGAAAAAAAGTATGGTTATCTACAAGCATAATTAAGAAAAAGTATTAGTTTACTCACAGTCCAATAAATAGTAAATCGTGTGGCACTGTCTCCATACAATCTTGGATGCACCTACGTAAACTATGTGATGAGATGTGTGCCGTATTGATTCCATTACATGTGTATTATGTATGAGGTTTATAAAGACGTACCGCCCAGCCAACTTGTATGCTGTTGAGTTCTCCAGGAGGTCCATTCTCTAACCAAATTTGACTTCTACTTAATTGATTATTTTGTAAAGTTAGGTTATGGATACTTATATCAGCTTGTGCTCCTTGATAGATGCTCGCATCCGGATATGTGTCCATTACCGCAAACTGTACAATAATATATTATATATCACATATAGAAGTCACGTCTTGCATGTTTCATAACACACTAAATATTTTTTTTTTAAATAAGGGATGAATATAAACTATAAAACAGGCAGAAAAAGAAGGATATACATGGTGGCCGAAATGATCGTCTGTGTCGAGATGAAGACTCTCAGTTTCACTTCTTTGTCTTAAGATTGCCACGGTTCCTTTTGGACAACTTTGATCAGTTGTTTTATATTTACTTTTTCTATCAAAACTTTTATTTGAAATGAATTTTTCCTGAAACATAACAGAAGGTAACAAGATTAATTTAGAGAAAAATATAGGTCAAAATATTTCTAAATTGTCTACACTAATTGATTTCTTATTTGATTAAATCAAGGTAGTGTTAAAAAAAAGATTAAATCAAGGTCACTGTCATACCGGAATCTTGTGGTGTTTCAACAATGGATGTTGAAAAGCGGGTTGTTTGTATATATCAACACAATCAAACTCCTGTAAAATTGATGCAAATAAAAATTCTTATAAAATCAAATACTAAGAAATGGAAAACAAAGTAGAAGTCGTAAAATCTAACATCAATGTTTCCTAGGGTCATTTGCGTGAGAACCAAAGAAGAAAATATAACGATCATTTGACGTGTATCCATTGTTAAGTTCTACTTCTATTTCTTAATCGATATGGATCGGTATATATATAATCAATCGGAGTCAACAACTAATCAATTCATTGACTGCCATATTAATTCACCTTTTTTTTTTTTATCTCTGACCAGAAATATGATGTACAAACTCGCATTTGAATTATCTTATTAAATTTATTTTTTCTCTTCTGTTTTTGGTCAACTCTTATCAGTTTTTTAATTATATAGTTATGACATTAAAGGCAAGGCGCGGATGACATATACTTTCTCATAATAATTCCTTGTAACTTCAAAATAACTTAATTAGGATTGTATCACGCAAACTTCCAGTAATTATAATTCTTTTAAATATTAATATTTTAATATAAGGTACTGTTATGTTCATATAAATAAGTTATCACTAAAACCGTAACCCTAAATTTAATACAGTTGACTAAAATATGTTATGCATGTTAATAAATAAAACGTTATCTTATCATAAACAAGACAGTAAGACTAATTTAATTTTACTTTTATTTTGGTTATGTCTTCATTTTTTGCTTTTGTTTATATAAGCGCGTAACAAGAATTTTTACTCAGATAATATGTAAGGATTGTAAATTTTAGTGGAAACCAAATCTTGTATCAAATCTATGGAAAATGAAAAATAAAAATGAGATTAGAGGGAGAACATGGGATGAAAGTTTATTTTTGGAAAAATGATTGCTGACTACATTAAGTATTGACCATCATATAGATAGTCATACAAACTTAATTAATGTATATGTAACTACGTGAAATATATGTTACGGATGACAACATCCCTCAATTTAATAATGTAATGTAGTTCACATCACAAGTTTAATTTCGTTCATCTAAAAACTAATGTAGATGTTAGAGAATGTTAAAATATCTCGTTTCATCAATTAAAATATGATTGACTCGATCGTAATTTAACAGAATAATATTTTGATCCATGTTTTAAAAGAGTAATATTATTTTTAACAAAATCTAATTTACAAAATCAACATGTTTTAACATCTTTTGATAAGTAGTGTTTTAACATTTTTATTTTAGTGTATTTAAAAATATATAATTATATTTATTTTATTTATGTTAAATATAAAATTTATATAAGATATTATGTAATTTTGTTTTTAATGATTTTCATCTCTTTTCTTATGAAATTTTAAAAATATTCTGGAATCCATTTTATTAATTGTATGATATATAATTATTTAATACATTTTTAAACAGATGCAATTTTTGTTTATGAAAATATAAATAAAATAATTCATTAATTTTGTTAATTTTTGTTTAAAATTTTATTTTTTAAAAGCGTTTTATTGGATAGTGAGATGCTCTCCGAAAATAAAGTATTTTCTATGGCAAATGAGATCAGGGTGTATGGCTGTGAAGAAGAATTTGCAAGCGAGAGGAATACAAGAAGATATATGTTGTGTTCGATGTGGAGCTGATGAGGAGTCAATAAATCATGTATTTTATTAATGTCCTCCTGCGCATCAAGTTTGGGCGTTGTCAAAGACACCGTCAAACCCATATCTTTTCCCTACTAGTTCTCTCTTCACAAATTTGGATCATCTTTTCTAGAGGGTTATCCTGGAGATGGAAGATCATCATTTTGCGTGGATATTATGGTACATTTGGGAAGGTCGGAATAATAAATTTTTTAGTAATTTGGATATGAACCCACGAGATACACTTAATCTTGCGAAGACCGAATCAAAACTTTGGGTTGGTGCTTTATAGATGGTTTGTGGAAAGATAAAGATCATTATTCAGACCATGGTTGGTATAGTATTCTTAAGGGATTTGATGGGTTTTTTGGTGCAAGGAATATTCGGGCAAGTCTTTCACCCCTCCACTCGGAGACGGAAGCGTTAATATGGGCAATGTCTACATCAATATCAGGTCACATTTGCTACGGATTGTTCTCAATTGGTGAAAATGATTTTGGAACCAGAAGAATGGTCGGTGTTTGAGAGTTATCTGGAAGATATAAAGATGTAGAAGACATGTTTCCTCAGCTCAGAGATCATTCATGTACCCCGGACAGAGAATCAAAAGGCAGATAGTCTACCACGGAGTGCCATAAAAAAATCATCTTTCGTCGTTCACATGGATGCAGAGCTACCAGTTTGGTTCACAGAGTCAGCATGAGTCTGTTTGTTTGGTGACAAAAAAAAAGACATGAAGTTAGTTTTATAATAAAAAATTGAACATATAAGTATATATCACACAATTTATCAAATGATTACAAGTTTTTTATTAAGAGTTAATAACAAAACATATTAAAATAATTAAAAAACCAAAATTAAATAAAATCTTGTATAACTTTCATATTTAGTTAAATTTACCGTCAGGTACATCATATTTTAAATGATAAAAGCGGGAGATTTAAACGACATCTGACATTAGTGCTGGGAATATTAATAATTGCCCGTGGGCCCCATTTCGTTTGACCCGCCGCGAGGCGGATGCGGTTCGAACAATTTTAAAATTGTTAATCGCGGGTGCGGGTCGAGATTATTTTAATCGGAACGGATACATGTCAGCCGAAATTGAGTCGCGGGTATCCGTTAACACGCAAATTTATTTAAAAAATAAATAAATTTAATTTTTTTTTGGAAAAATATATAAAATATTATAAATATTTATATAATTTAAATTATGAATATATTATTTTAATATATATTTTTTTAAAAATAATTATTTTTAACTATATAACAATTATTTTTAATATAATTATATTATCCACGGGTTTGACGGATTACCCGCGGGCTTTGGCGGGGCGGATGCGGGTAGAAAAAAATTTGTATGTGGGTTATGCGGGTTGAGTTTTTGAATCAAAAAAATGATTCTATCCATGGCGGACGAGGCAGGTCAGGGCGGAATAACCCGCAAACCGAGCACTATATGATATCCACATCAAGTTTTGGATAAATAAAATTAAACTCGTGATATTAACTACATAACACATTAAGTTGAGGGATGTAATCATTTGTAACATAATAAATAGTAAAAAATAAAGGAAAAATGGTTATTGACTACGCGAAGTATCAATCATCACATGGCTAACCATATAAACTAAAATAATGTATACATTTACACAATCCATTTTAGTACCTTACAAATGAGAATATATTGAGATATGAACACAATCCATTTCAATAATTTAGATGGACCCAGGTTTCTTTCCCAAGTAAAAGAAATCTAATATTCGGCCCAATACATACCCTGCTGGTTTCAGGGATGTTGTGTCTATCCCAAAGACAAATGAGAACTTCCGTCTTCTCTATGACACCAAGGGACGCTTCCGTCTTCACTCCATCAGGGACGAGGAAGCAGATGTTTGGATCTCTTGTATGTTCATTTACTTGATTACAGTTAACCTATAACATGTTTCCTTGTTTAACTATTGTGTAGTTCAAGCTGTGCAAAGTGAAAACTTATGTTCTGTTTTTTTTTTTTTTTGCTTCTTGCTACTGAGTTCCTTAGTCTTAGACTTGTAGGCCTTTGTTTTACCGACTTTCTATTGGTCTCAGTGAGTCTATGACCTATTTTATATTGGACCTTTAAGGTATCATTCAGTGTTCTAAAGCGCCTAATTATCGTCTAACAATTTCTTATCAAAATACATTACAATCAAGTCTCCACAATACAAACACTTACATTTTGAGATAAGAAGTCTAAGCAATCGACAGAGTAAGCAGAAAAGGATATTAAAGAACACTTGCACCGCCTTGCTTCACAGGTCTCTTGGCTAGTAGGGCATGATGACCTAACACAAGCAAAGAAGACCACAAACTTTTAGTCTGAGGATACCAAAAAAAAAGACTAAAGGAACTTTGTTAGTTATGGAAAAGTTAAATACCTTTTCACAGCAGAGCAAGAAACGTTCTTCAGTGGCTTTATCTTCCCACTGAACTCTCTCCAACCATAGATCATCACTGTAACTGATGATAAGTTCATCACCACCAACGCAACTCCCAGAACTAAGTGGAAGCTTTCTCAGTGCTGGACACCTTTCTACACCAATCTTACGGAGCTGCTCCATCGTTGTCGGCAAAACTAGATGTGCTTCGTCTCTCTGAAGATCTCTAATACATAACTCTTCGATGCGATACGCCAACCCATGAGCGCTAAACAGTTTCTTCAAAGCGGAGCCTGAGGAGATGTCTCTCTTTAAGCTGTCTGGTCGTTCCAAGTGTTGCAGCTCCTCTATAGCGCTAGCGTCCAGAGTAACGTTCTCCTTTTCAGCCGTTTTAGTAACACTTTCAGATTTGAGATCGTTGAGCTTCTTCGACATCAAAGCCACCCTGTCCCCGTAACCACAGTTGGATCTTAAGTTCTTGGAACATAACCCACTACGAGACAGCTTTTGAAGTTCGGCAGCGCTATTGTTAATCAGATAACTGACTTGCCTACTGATGTTATCAACGTTTTTAAGCCATACCTTGACTTCTGCAGTCCGTTGCGTACTTCTGGTTTCCTCTTCGCTCTCGACCCTTCTCAACACGTCAGTTTGTCTTGCCTTGAGCTCTTCCATGTCTCTCTGCATAGCTGCGAGTTTCTCCTCGAGACTATTAATGTAGTTCGGTTTGAAGCACGAAACGTGAGAAACATCTTTGGATACTTGATCACCTGACAAGGGAACAGAGAAAAAACCTCCCATAGTTATAAAGAGAGCTCCAAAACAAGAAAGAGAGTTCCAAAACAAGAGACCTATATACCTTTGTTATATATATATATATAATAAATAATTATTTAAATAAATAAAAAATTATGTTTTTGAATTATACTTTTTCTAACTTTAACTATGCTTTCTGTTTTTCTACTGGTCTTTATCATTTTATTGTTTGACTGAATGACAATCAAATACATAAATTTTAAGAACCTAACCTGATTTTGCATTCGGCATTATGCAAAGCACAAATTTTGAAAATTGTGGTGGAAAGTTTAGCAAAAAAAAAAATTGTGATTGAATTATGTTTGTCAGAGCTTACACTTCATCAAATATTGTATTTATATTTTCATAATATGTTTTGAATTACGAAGTCATCATTTTACTTCCTTTTCTAAATGTATCTCTCAGTATGATAATTGTGAAAACAATGCTAAAATAGTATTTTAGAGTTTGAAAAGAGATAGCATTTTCAAACATGATTTCTTATAGAAGTTACTGGAAATGTGAGATATTTTCTTAACTAATAACTAATTTATAAAAATACTAAATTTTCCAACACGTTTTAGAAATATTATATTTGCGTAAAATTATAATTTAATAAGAATGCTTTGACATTTTATACGACTGAACATCAATCTTTTAGTTATTATATATCTTTCAACTTTTCATATTTATTTAAAAACCAGGTAACTATCCCTAAGTGGACATTTTCTATCCCTAACTATTACAAATAAGTTTGTCAAGAATTATGGCTTTTAGGTTGTCAAAATCTTTGGAACTTTTTACAGTTTTATAAGACATAATGTATGTTCCTTTTTTTTTTGTTAGTTAAACATTTTTGTGTTGAATTTTCAGAGAAATATGATATCAAATCCATGTAGTCCTTGAGAATAATATAATTATATATGCCATTAAGCAATTGCTTTAACTTTCATTGAGTATGTGGATACTCCTCAGAATAAACATAATGCCCTCAATACTCTACACTCTCCGTAGCAAAAGGATACTTACTTCTCTTAGCATACAAACATTCTGTCTCATCATTTCAAAGTCGCATTTTAGATGGTTCACATGTTTATGGTGATGAGTTATGCATCAAAGTGACGCATATAAAGTTTAAATACCGAGTCCATCAAACTCTGAAACATAGTTGGAGCATTAAGATGGTTGAATGTCATCACTAAATAATTGTAGTGACTATTGTGAGTCTTGCAATTTTCTTTTAATTTGTTATTAGGTTAGCTATTTCGATATTAATTAATTATTTTATTTTGATATATATAATTTGTATATTTAGACATACTGTAGGATACATTTTTTCAAAGAATTTATGTTTGATATTAAATTTCCAAAGAGTTAAGTTAAAGTTTTAGAAGGATATATGTTTCCTTTGTTAGCTTAGTTTCTTATTTTTATTTGTATTTTAATTGTATAAATATGATTCTTTAGATTTTACATTTCTGAAGACATTAATTACTTTCTATTTTTTATATATTTTAATTTTTAATTTTGATAATTTAATATTTTTATTGATTTTTTAAAGATGTGATTCTTGTATCACCTATCATATAAGAAAATTTATGGACATACTATTTATGTTTTGTTAAACTATTTTAATGTTAATTTGCAATGAGTTAGCAAACATGTAAAGTTGATTGTTAGATAATTTAAGTCCATATAGTGATATTCTTTCAAAGTCTTGCATTATATAAAATCTTGCATTTTAAGACATATTTTATGTTCCTTTTCCAAATATTTAGTATATAAATCAATTTAATTTCTTTTAAAGATTTCTAGTTTGTTATTCTTTCTTATTTTATATTAATTTCTTTTTTTTAGTTTACCTTGTTTGATAGTACTTTTTTATTTATTTTGAAATAAATATTTTTGGAAAATTTAATAAAATCAAATGCTGATTTGGCATAATTTTATTTTTAAGTTATGTGTGAAATTTCTCATGTCATATACCCTCAACTTCATTTTTTATTTTTAATATATTTTTAATTAATTCTTTGAAAACTGGATTTAAAAGACAAAAATATTTTAGTTATTTTTATGTAGGAGTTCCAAATATTTTGTATGGATAGCAAAAAAATTTTTTTGTTAGTTTACGTTTTTTATATTTATTTCCATTTCTAATCATTTCAGGATTTCTTGACATTTATAAAATTAATAAATTAAAATAGGGATTTTGCATATTATGATTGATGGTTATAAATTTCGTGTGAACATTTTCAATATTTTGTAGCCTCAACTTTTAAATAGTTATAGCTTTAACTTTTGAATACTATAGCTTAAAATTGTTCTTTTAAATACATAAAATTGATAGAAGACTAATTTATATTTTTGGATTTTAAATTTTCAGTTTTGACCATTTTGTTAATTTATTGATTTTTAATGTTTGGTTGTTTTGTTTATATATTTTTCGTGTAGTTTTATATTTTATTTAATTTCCCAGAGAGGAATATAGTCATAAATCTACATTTTCGTGTTTAAGTTTTATATGGTTTTACATTCTGCAAAAGCCAATGTCATTCTTGACCAATTTTTTTTAAAAAAATCAGTTTCTAAATATCATTTCCTTTGACACCAAAAATATTATTATGCTTCAGTGTCGTTTCATATCTGTACCGGAACATTCCAATGGGAAACTTAAGCTTGGTTCTTTTGTAATCAAGAAGTTTTGATAGGAAATGTGAACAATACAAAGGAGCAGCAACATAAAATTGTAAATTTAAACTTTATACTTTGTTTTTTTTTTTTTTGATTCTGATTTGATGACTGCATAACGTTAATACTTAATATACAGTTAGTGCAGATTATTTTCTAGACAAAGGGAAAACTAAATAAGATTGTTTTGTCCATTTCTTTTTTTTGTTATTTATGTTTCATTTGTGATGCTTCTTCTTCTTTTAAGTGCAATTATATCTGTAACTTCAATATTCTCATGTTTGTTTTGTACTGACTCTCATTTAAAACAAGAAACATAAAAGTGACTTATAGTATCGAAAACAGTTCATATTTCTTTTGTAAATTTGATAGTCTTGGTCAGAACATATATAAAATAATCAAAAACCGCATCTTCCACCTGGTCCTCCAAAAGAAAAGGACTTTCCAGTCTCATTGGTGTAATCCCGACTCATTAGTTTAAAACACTTAGAATCTGCAACCCCCATTAGTGTTTCAGCTTCGATGCTCTGATACTTATCATTCGTAAGTTTCACATGAGGAAAACTCGAACTCCTTTCATAGTCCCAGATCGGAATATATACTCATTTTTAAAAAAAGGGATGAATATATACTATAAAACAGGAAAAGAAGGATATACATGGTGGCCAAATTGATAGATTGTGTCTAGATGAAGGTTCTCAGTTTCACTTCTTTGTCTTAAGATTGTCAAGGTTCCTTTTGGACAACTTTGATCATTTGTTTTATATTTATTTTTTCTATCAAAACTTTCATTTGAAGTGAATTTTTCCTGAAACATAACAGAAGATACAAGATTAATTTAGAGAAAAATATAGGTCAAATATTTCTAATTTGTCCAATTTATTTCATATTTAATTAAAGCAATGTCACTATCATACCGGAATCTTGTGGTGTTTCAATAATGGATGTTGAAAAGCGGGTTGTTTGTATATGACAACACAATCAAACTCCTGTAAAATTGATGAATACAAAAAAAATAAAAAATTAAATTAAAGATCAAATACTAAGAAATGGAAAACAAAGTAGAAGTCGTAAACTCTAACATCAATATTTCCTAGGGTCATATGCGTGAGAACCACATAAGAAAATATAACGAGCATTTGGCGTGTATCCATTGTTAAATTTTACTTCTGTTTCTCCATCGATATTGATCGTTATATATAATCAATCGGAGTGAACAACTAATCAATTCATTGATCCCCATATTAATTCGCCTTTTATCTCTTACCAGAAGTGTGATGTACTACAAACTCATATTTAGATTTTCTTACTAGATTTGTTGAAATATTTTTTGGTCACCTCTTATCCGTTTCCGTAATTATCAGTAAATGGATAACACTAGTTTAAGGTCCAGATCAAAAGAATGAATGGAATGGTCAAGTCTTATTCATTTATTAGATTTGATACTATTTATAAATAATATTTTTCTTTAATGTTTCTTCTCATTCCTTTTAGTTCAAGGAAGCACAGAATAAAACTATTTCTATCAAATCCGGGATGGAATAATAAGGAACAAGTTATCTATTATTTTACTTTTTTTGTTACTTTCATTCTTATTCCTATCATACTATCTACGTTTTTTTTTTTGTGTTTAGTCTTCATTTTCTTTTGTTTTTGTTTTGACGTAATAAGTACTTTTACTCAAACCTATGGAAAGTAGAGAGAAAACATGAGGATGAGAGTTTTTTTACTATTTATTGTGTTAGTTTTGTCACTTTACAAATGAGAATATACATTTATATGAACATAATTCATTTCATTAATTTAGATGGACCCAGATTTCTTTCTCCGAGTAAAAGAATTCTAATTTTTTTTATCACCAAGTTGTTTAGTTCTTCCTTGAGAAACATTGCCATGTGTTTGTAGTAGCTTATCCTCTGTTCTATGTCTTAGCAGCTTTAATGATGTTTAAATGTCAAAACTTTGTGTGAAAGAACGAGACTAAAGCTTGGTTCTTCTGTAATCAAGAAGGGAACTGGGAACAAACCAAAGGAGTATTGACATAGATTGTAAATATAAACTTTGTACTTTGTGGTTTTGTGATTGATTCTGGTTTGATGACGGGATAATATTAATATATATGTATAAGTGCAGTGTTTCTGGACAAAGGGAAAACTTAAATATTCTCGTGTTTGTTTTGTATTGATACTCTCTCATTTAAAACATGAAACATAAATGTGATTTAGTAACAATAAAATGATTTGTAGTATTGAAAATAGTTCGTATTTCTTTTGTAAATTTGATAGTCTTGGTCAGTAGATATATAAAATCATCAAATACCGCATCTGCCACCTGCTCCTCCATAAGAAAAGGACTTTCCGTTCTCCTTGGTGTAACGCCGGTCCATTAGTCTAAAACACCTAGAATCTGCATTCCTTAATATTGTTTTAGCTTCGATTGTCTGATACCTATGATTCGTAAGCTTCACATGAAGAAAACTCGAACTCCTTTGATAGTCTTTAAGCGGAAAATGACCATTTCCCATTGGAGGACTAATCCCATCTGGAGATATATATGTGTTTCCTCCAAAACGCACCCGAGAAGCTCCATTTTTCAAGTGTGTAAATAGCTCTCCGGGCCAATATCCAATCATTTCGTCATCTACTTTCAGTGCCCAGCCTGGAGTAAAGACGTCCTACATAAATATTGAAGCAAAGAAGAAAACAGTTAAGAATTTTCTTCTTTTTTTTTTGAAAACTGGCCTTGTTAAGAAATATTTGATAGAAACTATATAATATATACTCCCCATTCCCAAAACTAATGTTAAATAACATGCATATAGAATATTGTAAATAAATGTTTACCTGATAAACGTGTGGTGTGAAAATAACTGTTTTATCACCACCATACACGGAGGATAGTTTAAAAATGTTTCCAATCGAGGGATTTCGAGTTACAATAATAAAACCAGGACAATTTGTATTATAGCATCCAGTGGTTTTATAGCCATCAGCCTGATAAATGAAAGACAAATTCATACAATATATTAACAATATTATTATGTAAAAAAGAAAAAAAGTATGGTTATATATCTACAAGCATAATTAAGAAAAAGTATTAGTTTACTCACAGTCCAATAAATAGTAAATCGTGTGGCACTGTCTCCGTACAATCTTGGATGCACCTACGTAAACTATGTGATGAGATGTGTGCCGTATTGATTCCATTACATGTGTATTATGTATGAGGTTTATAAAGACGTACCGCCCAGCCAACTTGTATGCTGTTGAGTTCTCCAGGAGGTCCATTCTCTAACCAAATTTGACTTCTACTTAATTGATTATTTTGTAAAGTTAGGTTATGGATACTTATATCAGCTTGTGCTCCTCGATAGATGCTCGCATCCGGATATGTGTCCATTACCGCAAACTGTACAATAATATATTATATATCACATATAGAAGTCACGTCTTGCATGTTTCATAACACACTAAATATTATTATTTTTTAATAAGGGATGAATATAAACTATAAAACAGGCAGAAAAAGAAGGATATACATGGTGGCCGAAATGATCGTCTGTGTCGAGATGAAGACTCTCAGTTTCACTTCTTTGTCTTAAGATTGCCACGGTTCCTTTTGGACAACTTTGATCAGTTGTTTTATATTTACTTTTTCTATCAAAACTTTCATTTGAAGTGAATTTTTCCTGAAACATAGCAAAAAAAGTTAACAAGATAAATTAAGAGAAAAATATAGGTCAAAATATTTCTAAATTGTCTACACTAATTTATTTCATATTTGATTAAATCAAGGTAGTGTTAAAAAAAGATTAAATCAAGGTCACTATCATACCGGAATCTTGTGGTGTTTCAACAATGGATGTTGAAAAGCGGGTTGTTTGTATATATCAACACAATCAAACTCCTGTAAAATTGATGCAAATAAAAATTCTTATAAAATCAAATACTAAGAAATGGAAAACAAAGTAGAAGTCGTAAAATCTAACATCAATGTTTCCTAGGGTCATTTGCGTGAGAACCAAAGAAGAAAATATAACGATCATTTGACGTGTATCCATGGTTAAGTTCTACTTCTATTTCTCAATCGATATGGATCGGTATATATATAATCAATCGGAGTCAACAACTAATCAATTCATTGACTGCCATATTAATTCACCTTTTTCTTTTATCTCTGACCAGAAATATGATGTACAAACTCACATTTGAATTATCTTATTAAATTTGTTTTTTCTCTTCTGTTTTTGGTCAACTCTTATCAGTTTTTTAATTATATAGTTATGACATTAAAGGCAAGGCGCGGATAACATATACTTTCTCACAATAATTCCTTGTAACTTAAATAACTTAATTAGGATGTATCACGCAAACTTCCAGTAATTATAATTCTTTTAAATATTAATATTGTAATATAAGGTACTGTTATGTTCATATAAATAAGTTATCACTAAAACCGTAACCCTAAATTTAATTCAGTTGACTAAAATATGTTATGCACTGTGAAATTTACATATGAACTGCAACATCCGAAACCGAAGACCATTTACGGTGAGCCACCTGGTGACATTTGGGTCCATGCTCACTTCGATCTCTAGTCTGGACCACCACGATGGGACCAGAATACTCGGTTAGCAAAAAAAAAAATGTTATGCATGTTAATAAATAAAACGTTATTTTATCATAAACAAGACAGTAGAAATAATTTAATTTTACTTTTATTTTGGTTTTGTCTTCATTTTTTGCTTTTGTTTTTATAAGCGCGTAACAAGAATTTTTACTCAGATAATATGTAAGGATTGTAAATTTTGTTGGAAACCAAATCTTGTATCAAATCTATGGAAAATGAAAAATAAAAATGAGATTAGAGGGAGAACATGGGATGAGAGTTTATTTTTGGAAAAATGATTGCTGACTACATGAATTATTGACTATCATATAGCTAGTCATACAAACTAAACTAATGTATATCCAACTACGTGAAATATATGTTATGGATGACAACATCCCTCAATTTAATGATTTAATGTAGTTCACATCACAAGTTTAATTTCGTTCATCTAAAAACTAATGTAAATGTTAGAGAATGTTAAAATATCTCGTTTCATCAATTAAAATATAATTGACCCGATCGTAATTTAACAAAATAATATTTTGATCCATGTTTTAAAAGAGTAATATTATTTTTAACAAAATCTAATTTACAAAATCAACATGTTTTAACATCTTTTGATAAGTAGTGTTTTAAAAAATTTTATTTTAGTTTATTTAAAAATATATAATTATATTTATTTTATTTATGTTAAATATAAAATTTATATAAGATATTATGTAATTTTGTTTTTAATGATTTTCATCTGTTTTCTTATGAAATTTTAATAAAATTTCTGTAATCCGTTTTATTAATTGTGTGATATATACTTATTTGATACATTTTTAAACAGATGTAATTTTTGTTTATGAAATATAAATAAAATAACTCATTAATTTTTGTTTAAAATTTTATTTTTTAAAAACGTTTTATTGGAAGGTGAGATGCTCTCCGAAAATAAAGTATTTTCTATGGCAAATGATATCAAGGTGTATAGCTGTGAAGAATAATTTGCAAGCGAGAGGAATACAAGAAGATATATGTTGTGCTCGATGTGGAGCTGATGATGAGTCAATAAATTATGTATTTTTTGAATGTCCTCCTGCGCGTCAAGTTTGGACGTTGTCAAAGACACCGTCAAACCCATATCTTTTCCCTACTAGTTCTCTCTTCACAAATTTGGATCATCTTTTCTAGAGGGTTATCCTGGAGATGAAAGATCATCATTTTGCGTGGATATTATGGTACATTTGGGAAAGTCGGAATAACAAAGTTTTTAGTAATTTGGATATGAACCCACGAGATACATTTAATCTTGCGAAGATCGAATCAAAACTTTGCGCTGAGGCTCAGGTGAAAAATATTCAGCAGGCATCACAACAAGTTGAGGTTAGGCACTGTCCGAGGAGGGTAGGTCGCTGGTGCTTTATAGATGGTTTGTGGAAAGATAAAGATCATTATTCAGGCCATGGTTGGTATAGTATTCTTGAGGGATTTGATGATTTTTTTGGTGCAAGGAATATTCGGGCAAGTCTTTCACCCCTCCACTCGGAGACGGAAGCGTTAATATGGCCGATGTCTATATCAATATCAGGTCACATTTGCTACGGATTGTTCTCAATTGGTGAAAATGATTTTGGAACCAGAAGAATGGTCGATGTTTGAGAGTTATCTGGAAGATATAAAGATGTGGAAGACATGTTTCCTCAGCTCATAGATCATTCATGTACCCCGGACGGAGAATCAAAAGGCGGATAGTCTAGCACGGAGTGCCATAAAAAAATCATCTTTCATCGTTCACATGGATGCAGAGCTACCAGTTTGGTTCACAGAGTCAATGATGAGTCTGTTTGTTTGGTGACAAAAAAAAAGAGATGAAGTAAGTTTTATAATAAAAAATTGAACAAATAAGTATATATCACACAATTAATCAAACTATTACAAATTTTTTATTAAGAGTTAATAACAAAACATATTAAAATAATTAAAAAACCAAAATTATATAATATCTTTTATAACTTTCATATTTAGTTAAATTTATCGTCAGGTACATCAAATTTTAAATGATAAAAGCGGGAGATTTAAACGACATCTGACATTAGTGCTGGGAATATTAATAATTGCCCGTGGGCCCCATCTCGTTTGACCCGCCGCGAGGCGGATGCGGTTCGAACAATTTTAAAATTTTTAATCGCGGGTGCGAATCGAGATTATTTTAATCGGGGCAGATACATGTCAGCCGAAATTGAATCGCAGGTATCCGTTAACACGCAAATTTATTTTAAAAATAAATAAAATTTTTTTTTTTTTTGGAAAACTATATAAAATATAATAAATATTTATATAATTTGAATTATGAATATATTATTTTAATATATATTTTTTAAAAATAATTATTTTTAACTATATAACAATTATTTTTAATATAATTATATTACCCACGGGTTTGACGGATTACCCACGGGCTTTGCCGGGGCGGGTGCGGGTAGAAAAAAATTTGTATGTGGCTTATGCGGGTTGAGTTTTTGAATCAAAAAAATGATTCGATCCACGGCGGACGGGACAGGTCAGGGCGGGATAACCCGCAAACCCAGCACCATATGATATCCACATCAAGTTTTGGATAAATAAAATTAAACTCGTGATATTAACTACATAACACATTAAGTTGAGGGATGTAATCATGTATAATATATATTTCGTGTAAATGTATACATTATTTTAGTTTATATGGTTAGCCATGTGATGGTTGATACTTCGCGTAGTCAATAAACATTTTTCTTTTATTTTTTACTATTTATTATGTTAAATTTTAGTACCTTACAAATGAGAATATATTGAGATATGAACACAATCCATTTCAATAATTTAGATGGACCCAGGTTTCTTTCCCAAGTAAAAGAAATCTAATTTTCGGCCCAATACATACCCTGCTGGTTTCAGGGATGTTGTGTCTATCCCAAAGACAAATGAGAACTTCCGTCTTCTCTATGACACCAAGGGACGCTTCCGTCTTCACTCCATCAGGGACGAGGAAGCAGATGTTTGGATCTCTTGTATGTTCATTTACTTGATTACAGTTAACCTATAACATGTTTCCTTGTTTAACTATTGTGTAGTTCAAGCTGTGCAAAGTGAGAACCATCCAGTTTTGTCAGAAGGGAATCCCTTACCTGAACACATACGATGGTCGCACCCCATCCGTTACCCTGACCCGCTCATCAAACCCAACGACACCATCAAGCTAGACCTCGAGGAGAACAAGGTTGTGGAGTTTATCAAGTCTGATGTTGGAAAAGTTGTGATGGTGACTGGAGGGAGGAACAGAGGGCGTGTTGGTGTGATCAAGAACCGTGAGAAACACAAGGGAAGCTTCGAGACCATCCACATTCTATGTTCACGCTTGGGAAAGGAACTAAGCCATGGGTTTCTCTTCCAAAGGGTAAAGGTATTAATAAGCTTACCATTATTGAGGAGGCTAGGAAGAGGCTTTCTGCTCAACAAGCTGCTTAGAACTGTTTTATGTTTTCTCTGTTTCAATAAATCTATGTTCTGTTTTTTTTTTGCATCTTGCTATTGACATGTACTTCATGTTGGTATCAGTGAGTCTATGTTGATATTATTCAGTGTTCTAAAAATTGGTCTAATAGTCAGCAAATCAAACTTAAACGAAACGATTTTTTGTGAATAATTTTATAAAAAAAAATGGTTTAGATTCATCTAATCAATAACCTCCTATAAAGTGTCTAATTACTGTCTAACGACTTTGTGAACATTGGTATTATCACTTGAGGATATTTACAATTCTACCAAAACTTATGAAGCTTTCAAACTCTTCTTTCATACGACCAACACTAAACTCTGACCTCTACTCACAGTACCTATTTCCTTCTCTACTTGTTATGTGTTTTGTTAAAATGTACCATGAGCGATCTAAAGTAAAATATTTGTGATTGATCTCTGCTTACTGCAACACAATTCAAGTACCAACATTCTTACACATTAATAAGTAAAAGGTTTGCTTCACCAGGTTTAGTTTAACACAAGGTGCTAAAAGCATACATAAAAAAACTAACTTGGTAACATTCGTTTTATTATTAATTGGTACCATAAGTTAGAATTTATCAACACTAACACCACACCGTATAACCTCATAAGCATCTCTGCTCCTGCTTTTCTTCATCCCTGCCGTGAAATACACCTTTGATGGGTCTGCTGAGATACAAGTAACTTTCACCCAAATCATCAACTTTGTTTTCAAGCCTTCCACTTCAGCTAGCTTCCCTTTCTCCAGGTAACCCGTCACCGTTGTCGAAAACCGCAGGACCGATGAATCCCTGTACCCAACCTCGCAGGTCTCAGGGATGAAGACAGTCAACTTGCCCGTCTCTTCGTTGAACTCGTAGTTTGTGGCGTCCTGTGGAAAGATCCCAACCGGTAAACCAAATTCCTTTAGCAGCTCAGGTAATGGCTTCTGCATTTTTCCTATTTCAGAACAAGACAAATTGTCAATAATAAACAATTTATAAGCAATGCTACTTTGACATATACTACAAGGAGTGAAGGGGAGTCACATAATAGTACTCAGTTCTGAACTACATACTGTGTTCAGAACTGGAAGAAGTTAAAAAAAACAAACCTTTGAGTTTGTTGACCAACCACTTGGTACCTCCTTCAATACTGCTAGACAATGACTGCAAGAAAGAATGATCAAACTCAGGACACTTTGTGTAGTTAGAGAAATAGAGACCAAAAGTAATGAACTTTATTCAAGATATGTTACCCAATAAGTACAAAACTGTAACAACAAGTGCTAAAATGGGATTCAAGACCAAGTGTAAACATATATATATTTAACCAATCTTCTTCTACAAGGGTTTTCAGTTAAGATACGAGTAACGATAAAGCAGTGAACTTTCAATTAAACACACAACAGAGTTTTCGATTATGTAATAATAAACTGAAACTATATTAAAAGCAAAGAAAGAGACAGAGAAAGGGAAGGATACATTAAAGTCGTCACCGACGGAGTTGAACTCTTTGTTTGCCTTTTGTCCTAACCAATAAGAGCCCACCTTGTTCATTATCTGATCCATCTCTCTTCTGTAATAATCCGCCCGGAGAGATAGAGAAGATGCTAGCTCGCTTTGGCGTTCTACTTTGACGCGTATGATGAAAGACTATACTTGTACCACGGAACAACTCAAAACAGCACAACGTTCACCGTCTAATTAATGAAACGACATGCTCTTCTCCCTGATCTTGCGTGTTCTTTAAAATGTTTTGTATTTAAGTAAAGAAATAGTCAAAGATATTTTTATTAAGGTCAACTTGACCACAAAAAGTTATAAAAACGCCTTAATCACGTTTCAAGGAGTCCATTTTTTTTTAGGCAAGCTCATTTTCTTGCCGTGTTCTTTGGAATGTTTTGTATAAAATCTCAGTATTATGATTTCACATATATTAAGTTTACAAGGTATTTACATTATTGATTTTAGTTATTGTGTGTTAGCCTCAATTCTTGGTGAAATGATCTGGGATTGAAGTTACCTATTCGAACCTCTTGTACTTTTAATTGCATCAGTTCTTTAGGCTTATGCACAAAGTAAAAAAAAAAAATATCTGATACATCATGGTCACATTAACCATATGACATATATGATATGATTACTGAAAAGTTGCTCTTGCCACATCTCAATCATCTTCATTTAACAAACACACTTTGACGATCTCTCTCCCTATTTGGTGCATCACATGACATATGAAATGTATCTGAAAGCGCATATCTTTCTCGTGACGTGAAATGGACGACAGACAGATGCTTTGTATATTGCATACTGTATATGTTAATCAATGCAATGCAAGGACTTAATTTTATCAGACAAACTTGTTCCATCTACTCGTTCATCAAGATAATCAAATATTACATTTAACTACCTAGAAGTGTTTTGGAAGCGTAGTAATATGATTCAGAGTACTAAAGTTTAAATGTTCATTGTGTGTAATTGTATATCCACACAAAACAAAACTAAAATTGATATATTTTTATACTCAACCTTAAACTGTACGTTAATTAATCTGTAACACTTTACATTTAATATATTAATATTCAATCGAACTGAACTTTTAAAAACTAGTTATTTATAGGGTTATTATATTCAAAACCAAATTCAATTTTCACGAATTTAGATATATCACCATTTAGATTTAACTATTCAAAATTTTCAAGACAAGTATCAAAAATTCAAAAATTGCATCATTTTGTCCAGATTTGTGGTAAAAAGTGTAAGAAAACTATAAATTCATTGATATATGTAAAGACTTTTAAAATGCTGTGTATTAAATCCTCTATATATTAAAGGAGAAGCACTTAAAAAAGTTTCCTTAAAAGTCTAATCTGACGTGGCTTTATGAGAGACTTTTATTTACAAAATTGCACACGTGTCGCTTAGAGAACGTTTGTTAAAAGGCGCATGTCTTAAATGCAAACATTCACATTCCTTAATTATCTTGCCCCTTAACAAACATTACATTCACGTAACATCCAAAGTTCTCTTCTCCACCTTATGTTGGTTCTCGAAGCGTACGTGATGTGTTGGTGTTCGAAGACTACGTGAGACGAGATGGACCTTTATCATCTAAATTACTTAGACGAGATTGATTACTAGAACCACCTTCACCTTCATCATGTAAATATAATCATAGAGACGAGATGTGTTCGTAGTCAAAGAGTACGTGAGACAATATATAGACATGCTAAGACAAGAAAACGATGATCGTGATAGAGTTTCCAGTAGTCACGAACACCGAACATATGCTATTACAGCCGGTACGAGGATCTTTAAGTGATGCCTCGGGTTTCTCGGTTTCTGTTTTTTTGGATGTTCATGGTCGTCTCTTTGAGATGGAGACATGCATGTTTTTCTTCTTTGGTGTTTTGGATGTTCTTTCATATGTAACGTTTTATACTTCCACCTATATGATGGACAAGTCCACTTATTGTCGTTAATTACTTGGAGGATTTTACGGTAGACAAATCCACTTATTGTCGTGCCCAGATCAAAGCCACTTTCTATCCGAAGTTTGAGAACGAAAAGACTGACCAAGAGGTAAGCTTACTTGGAGGAAAACTTTCTCTATAAGCATGACACTTACAAAGTCACTAAGATTATCACCAACCATGATATAATTAGTGAGTTTGAAACAAAGGTCAACCCAAAGGTAATGTGAATGGCCTTTGCGTTGAATTTTAGTGTAATAGTTCTCTGTTATTTGTTTAATGTGTGTACTTATAAACTTGCCAGATACCAACTATAACCTATACGGGCGACAACTCCATCCTCTTCGATGCACCAGAGGTTTGCTTTTGCTTTAATATAAAATTCCCCCTGCGCCATGTCTAGAAGCTATCTTTATATGAAATGTCATAATAATTTGGTTTTTCTTACAGGGTTCCCTCATGCTATCTGTTGATTCATCTCAAGAATGTGAACCAACTGATCTCACTCCAGCAAAGCGCAGAGGAACGGTCATTGATAACTTGGATGAAACATTTGATGAGAATTCTGTTTCAAGGACTCCATGTAGTACTCGAATCAAGAAGGAAAAAACTGATAAAAGTGGCTAAATGAGTTGTAGCAGGAAGAGATGTTTGCAGAGGCTTTGTTTTTCAGATTTCTTGCTTTTATGTTTCAGTTTTGGATTTTGCGTGCTATCTTTTTATTTTGGGGGTTTTTTTTTTCTGTTGTGTTTTTGAATATTTAATTTAATACAAAACCTCTATTTTAAGTTCATCATATTTATATCACTGGATTCCATTCAATTTGTTTAATTACAAATACCCGTTAACAGATTCACTTTTCCTCTAAATCCTCTACTATAATCTAAATTAAGTTATAAGTAGCTCTAGCAAAATTACGTAACAGTCTCTCTATACTATAATATACCTTTGTATTATTCATATTACATGTATTTTTCAGGGGATTTTTTTCCGACGATGATATGCATTGTCTGAGAGGGTCTATTCTTCATCTCCGTTTACAAACCAAACTACAGTAAGAGGCCTCTCTCAATTTTGGAATTTATGGTTTTAGAATTACTTTTTGATGCATGTATGTCGTCTGAACAGCATGTTACTGTCCTTTCATTATGCTAGGGACCGAGTCGCAGTTGTATAAAAAACAGAAATAGTTCTGTATATACAAATTTGAAATAAATTACAAATGTGTTACTTGCATACTAAATCAATAAAGCTCGAAGATTACAATCAATGTAATAAATGAGATAGGCTTTTTTAATATATGAGTCGGTAAATATATATTGCTTGCATACAAATCTTCTAAACTTGGAGAAGCGTCAAACATTAATATTAACGTCGAGACAAGATATACACAATATATATTTTGAATATTCGTTGAAGATCACAAGTTAATGTATATTGTCACTTCTGTACAATTAATAATCTGAGAAAGAGTATATATGTTTTATCAATTTCTTTATTAAATGGGAAATCACTTTAGTGATTTATCTCATAGAAGAGCTTTCCAATTAATTATTATAATTTGATTGGTTGATGGTTTTTTTATTTTTCATTTATTTAATTAAAGTTTTAAAATAAAATTATTCATAGAATTACCTAATCTAATCTTATGTTTCCAAACATACAATTAACATCTTAAATATAGATGAATTAACATATTTGTTTATAGAAATGATTAAATATCTAGATTACATTATATAAATTGATTAGATATTAGTAGTGAATAAAATAAAAATAAATCATAGATTTTAAAAAACTAATTAATCTAAACTTAATAATATTAATTAAATTCACTATATATATATATAGTATAAAAACATGTCAAATGAATGCAAAATAGTCAAATATATAATTCTAAGAAAATCCAATCAGTTTCCAATGACAATGTGGCATCATATATGTGTTATCACTTTTAGAAATGATTAAAATATTTTTATATTTTAAAACATACTCCTATATATTAATTAAGAAGTCACTTTAGTGATTTATGCTGAAGTGTCGCTCATAAAAGAACTCTCCAATTAAATTTTATAATTTGATTGGTTAATGATTTTTTATTTTTCATTTATTTAATTAAATTTTTTAAAACTATTCATAGAATTACCTAATCTAATGTATGTTTCCAAACATACAATTAAACATCTTAAATATAGATGAATTAACATAATTTGTTTATAGAAATGATTAAATATCTAGATTACATTATATAAATTGATAAGATACATATAAATACATATGATACTATAGAAACAATTATAAGAACGGTTTTTATTATGTTTATATTAGTAGTGAATAAAATAAATCATAGATTTTAGAAAACAAATTAATCTAAACTTAATAATATTACTTAAATTCACTTATTCACTATATATATGGTAGAAAAATGCGTCAAATGAATTCAAAACAGTCAAATATATAATTCTAAAAAAAATCCAATCAGTTTCCAATGACAATGTGATATCATATATGCGTTATCACTTTTACAAATGATTAAAATATTTTTATATTTTAAAACATAAAAATTATATGGTAAGTTATTTAAACGTATATTAATCAAGAATTTTTTTTAATTCATCTATTAAAATAAACAGATGAATTAACGTTATTATATGGTAAGTCATTTAAAATTATATTATTTGCTAATTCATTTAATTTAGTATATGGTAAGTCATTTAATTATATTAATAAAAGTATTTTTCACAAGATTTTTTAGAGTTAATAATCTATTAATATAATTCAAATATCTTGGATTATAATAAATTTAGCATGCTTATTTTTAATAGGAAAAAAAGAAAACATAAATAAAAGAACAAGAGGGAAGAATAATAAAATATATTTGTTGTGTTCTTGATATTTTTATATTCTTATGTATTTAATTTTTATTTGTTTGTCGAGGTTCATGTACTTTTATTGTGTTACTATAAATGTGAACTAATTAGTTTTATGTGTTTTGAAAATGTTAAGATAAATTTAGTAAGGAAGTTCAATAGAATGACCATCTCTACAATTGTTAATGTCAAAGATGGAAAATATAATGTAAATTGAAAGTAAGAAACAATTATTTAAAAATTAATGAGATGTATTTTTTACGCTATAATAAACTGTTAAAATGTACAATAATAAAAAATTTAACAAAATTTATACAAATAAAAACATTTTATTCTATCTAATATTGGATCTCACATTAATATTAAGTATCTATGCCTAAAATAACGACATTTGGTTATTTAAAAATTGGAATATTATTTTTTATTATTAGTTAGTCAGATTAAATTAATATAAGTATGTTTTAATTTAATTTAAAATAAATTAAAAAATAATTTTAAAAGATATGTGAACTATGATTAGTTTTAATTAAAACTATTTGGTTGAATGAGTTAGTGTTTGGTAAAATAGTGTGATGATCAGAGATAACTTAAGAAAGAATCTGTTTGCTTAACCCATTTAAGTTTCATGTTAAACACTAAATTAAAAAATGAGTGAGAAAGTGTGATTTGAAACAAATTATGAGAAAAGTAGCTTAAACTACCATTTTCCTAATACATGTTTTTATGTTTACCTTAACCAAATGTATCCTTAGTTTTAAAGAGATAAATCGTACTATATATTAATTGAGAAGCCACCTAATTGACTTTTGATTATGTGTCTTTACCTATCTTTTCGAGTGTTTTGACCTATCTTTTCGAAGTTTATTTACATCAAGAAGAGTTGTAGTCTTCAGTTTATCAAAAAACATGTATAAGCACAGAGGTTGTCAAATAATTAACATGTATATCAACATCATGTCACAATAAACTCGAGTCATAGACTCTGTTGGTTACACAAATTAATCACGTATAATATCATAGTCAATAACATTTGAATTTAATTGAATCACTAGATACTAACCCGCCCTTTCAAAAGGCGGGTATTTTATCTATTAAAATGTCATTTTTCAATTTTAATATATTTCTAATTAGATAAAGATGTGTTTCAATATCTTATTATCTAATATGATTTTATTTTTATAAATTTTAATTCTAATTAGTGCGAGTATGTGTTTGAATAGTTTATTATCTAATATGGTTTTATTTTTATAAATTGTAATGTAATTTATGTGTTATTAGTAAAATTGTGTTTACACATATAGGACTGCAAATTCATTGTTTGTTTAATTCTTAAATATATCACATATATTAATTTGTTTATTTCTTAAATGTATAATCTCAACTTAAAAATAAAACATGCTTTTTATGATTTTAAGTATAGATATTTTACATAAATTGGCATAATGGTTTAATATATTTGTTTATCTCTTAAATGTATAATCCCTATATAAAAAAATAAAACAATCTTCTTAATGATTTTCACTAAATATATTTTAAACAAAATGGGTCTAATGGGTTAACAATGGTTTAATTTGGACATATCAAATGGGTTTTAAATTTTTGTAGATCATTAAAGATATTAAAAATAGTAATGGTATGTTTTGTAATTTTTAAAAAAAGTCAGGGGCATAATCATAAGAAAGATTCTGATTTAATAGTATAGATAGCTTTAGTTTTTACCCACAGTTTTAGTTAAGGTACACCTTATTATACATAATCATAATATATACAAACAACAATCATATAGACATCTAATCCCGCGCAAAGCGCGGGTTACTACCTAGTTATTAATAATACACTAAACGAGAATTATGGTCACTTGCCAATTTATCCCAATTTATATCGTACCGACCAGTCAAGTCAAC
Organism: Brassica rapa; assembly: GCF_000309985.2. Lineage (NCBI taxonomy): Eukaryota > Viridiplantae > Streptophyta > Magnoliopsida > Brassicales > Brassicaceae > Brassica > Brassica rapa. Next base: position 3,712,987 of record NC_024799.2, on the reverse strand, counting down.
AAATAGCCAGGGGCATATCCGTAAATACACTAAGAGCAACTTGCTATGTTTTTGTTTACGTTACAACACTCATCACATGAACTCTGCATTAAAAACTCTCTCTCTCAGATCCATAGGGCACAACCCAACTTTTAGCAAGTCGCTGTAAAGTTGATTTTGCTCTTCATTTTATATACTCACATCACATCTTCTCCTCTCTTAACATCTTCCTCTTGAATCCTCCATCTTGTCTTAACCCTAAAGAACCATATCAAAGATCCATCAAGATTGTATTAAAACAAGAACATTGACCGTCAACATATCTCATATCAACATGCTAGCCGTTCACCGCCCATCTTCCGCCGTATCAAACGGAGACTCCGTCCAGATTCCGATGATGATCGCTTCTTTTCAGAAACGTTTCCCTTCTCTCTCACGCGACACAACCGCCGCTCGTTTCCACACGCACGAGGTTGGTCCTAACCAGTGTTGCTCCGCCGTAGTCCAAGAGATCTCCGCTCCTATATCCACCGTATGGTCCGTCGTCAGACGCTTCGACAACCCGCAAGCTTACAAACACTTCCTCAAAAGCTGCAGCGTTATAGGCGGAGACGGTGGTAACGTTGGTAGCCTCCGTCAAGTCCACGTCGTCTCTGGCCTACCCGCCGGGAGCTCTACCGAGCGTCTTGACATTCTTGATGATGAGCGTCACGTCATCAGCTTCAGCGTCGTCGGTGGGGACCATAGGTTATCTAACTACCGATCTGTCACGACTCTTCTATAGAAATCAAGAAGTCGAAGTTCGCAAGTACTCGTTTCGTTTTATTCAAATCAATAAGCTCAATCGCTTTCACACAATCGTTATCCTTTCATCACAACATTCATCAATATATATAGGACTAGGTAAACTCCTAAACCTATTAGTAATCACCTTTCATATATATCCTAATCTTTATTGGATAAACACAATCCTAATAAGATTAGGATAGCTTGAACCTCAAGCTACTTTCAAGTTTATTTCAACATTCTCCCCCTTAAGCTTGAAGTCTTCATCTTTCACATTTCGAACCCCGATCAACCTTCTCATCTCTGCAAATTTAACTCGACCAAGTGATTTAGTTAATATATCAGCCTTTTGTTCATTGCCTGGAACATGCTCGACTTCAACTTGTTCGTTTTCAACACACTCTCGAATGAAATGAAACCTCCTATGAATGTGCTTGCTCCGGCCATGAAATACAGGATTTTTCGTGAGAGCAATTGCTGATTTGTTGTCAACTCGTATTACCACCTTCCTGCATGCTTCACCTACGACTTCTCCTAAGAGTTCTTGAAGCCAAATTGCTTGCTTTGCAGCTTCGGTTGCAGCCATAAACTCTGCTTCACATGAGGATAGCGCCACAATTTCTTGTTTTTGAGAACACCAAGTTATGGGATTTTCTCCAAGATAAAATATGTGGCCGGTTGTGCTTTTCCCATCGTCATCGTCAACGTTGTGCGAGCTATCACTGAAGCCAGTCAGTTCTTGATTGCTTGATCTTGCGAACCGTAGTCCTAGTGATGTAGTTCCACGCAAGTATCTTAACACTTGTTTCAAGGCTGCTCCATGAGATTCCTTCGGATCTTGCATATATCTACTCAACACTCCGACGCTGAAAGAGAGATCAGGTCTGGTGTGCAGTAGGTAGCGAAGACATCCTATACTTCTTCTATACTGCCTCTCGTCAATGCTTTGTTCTTGCCGCGATTTTGACAGACGCAGGTTCAACTCCATGGGTATATGAGTGAGATTACATCCATGCATACTCGTTTCTTCAAGAATCTTTTGAGCGTACTTGTACTGCGACAATACAATGCTCCCTTCAAGTTGACAGACCTCAATACCTAGGTAGTATGTCAGTTTACCTAGATCACTCATCTCGAACTTGCTGCTCATCTCCCGTTTAAATTCCATTATCGACTGCAAGTAAGCTCCAGTAACGAGCAGATCATCCACATACACGCACACGACCAGTAGACCGTTCTTCTCTTCTCTTCTATATAATGATGGTTCTTTGGAGCATCTGGTGAAACCAAGACTCTGTAGGATTCGGTTGAGTTTTATATTCCATGCCCTAGGAACCTGTTTCAAACCATAAAGAGCTTTGTTAAGCTTGTAGACTTTTTCTTCTTTTCCTTTGATCTCGAATCCTTCGGGTTGACTAACATAAACTTCTTCTTTCAATTCTCCATGTAGAAACGCGGTTTTAACATCTAAGTGGTGTATTTCCCACCCTCTAGAAGCTGCAAGTGAAATAACCATTCGAATTGTCTCAATGCGTGCGACAGGGGCAAAGACTTCGTCGTAGTCTACTCCATGTTTTTGAACATATCCTTTAGCGACTAGGCGTGCCTTGTATTTGCTTATGCTTCCATCTGCATTCCTTTTTATTTTGAATACCCACTTCAATCCAATTGGTTTAAAACCTTTTGGCAAATCGACGAGTATCCAAGTGTTGTTTCTTTCAATAGAGGATAGCTCGTCTATACATGCATCAACCCAAACTTGTAGCTTCTTGGCTTCACTATAGTCCCATGGCTCATTATTTATGATCATCAAGAGTTTTTCACATTCAACCTCCGCAAGAAGTATATAATCATCTAGATAGGAAGGCTTAGTGCTAGCTCTTGTTGATCTTCTTACATTCGGTTCTGTTTGTTCCTCTGCATCCACATTATCTTCGTCTTCTGTCTCCTCGCCACTGTCCTCGACCTCATTAATAGGTGCAACCTCGAGTTCTTGCGGAGGTATCAGCTCTATTTCGAACGAACCAGACTCCTCAGAACCTTTTATTTTGGTCGTGCTCCAATTCCACTGTTTTTCTTCCTCAAAATACACATCACGGCTGACAATAATCTTATTACTGTCGGGATCTAGCAACCGGTAAGCCTTTGTGCCAGGCTCAATACCTAAGTGAATCAGTACTCTTGATCGATCGTCCAGTTTTTTTCTTCCTACCGCCTCTGTTTTTGCATAACATACGCAACCGAACACTTTAAGATGTTCTACGTTAGGTCGTTTCTCTCGCAATGCCTCATACGGTGTTTTCTCTGTCAAGGATCTTGTGGAGATTATGTTGATTAGATAGGTGGCATACCTCACTGCTTCTCCCCAAAACATATTAGGTACCTTCATATGTTTTAGTAAGCTTCTGGTCATCTCGAGTAGAGTGCGATTTCGACGCTCCACAACTCCGTTTTGTTGAGGAGAGTATGGAGCTGTTAAGTGTCTGTTAATCCCGTTCTGGTCGCAGTAATCTCTGAACTCATGAGACAGAAACTCACCACCTCTGTCAGTTCGAAGTGTTTTCAGTGTTGCTTTCGTTTCTTTTTCTGCAAGTTTCTTGAAGATTTTGATCTTGTCAAACGCCTCGCTTTTCCTTTCCAGTAGTATTGTCCACATGTACCTTGAAAAATCATCAATCAACACGAAAATATAGCGCTTTCCTCCTGGTGTGGGAGGTGTAATGGGCCCGCATAAGTCCCCATGGACAAGCTCAAGTGGAGTTGTTGCTCTATATGCTGTTGCCTGCGGGAATGGCTTCCTGGTTTGTTTACCAAGAAGACATGATACACACGTCTCTCGTTCGATCGTCATGTTTGGCATGCCAACAACTAGATTTTTGTTCATCATCATCTTCATTGTCTCGCTGTTGAGGTGACCTAGACGCGCATGCCATCTAGAGGACTCCGAGCATGATGCTATTTGTAGACATTGTACTGTATCTGCAGTCAAGACGACCTTATATAGTCGGTTCTTTGACCTTGTGCACTTAACCATTAGTTGTCCTGCACGATCAAATAGTTTTAGTATGTCGTCTTTCATGCTTACTTCGCAACCTGCTTCGGTAGCCTGTCCCAAGCTCACTATATTGCTTTTCAAACCGGGAATGTAATAGACATTACTTAGTATTTTCTTGTCACCTCCCTTCAAAACGAATCTTATAGATCCCTTTCCTTTTATTTCAATTCGTGAATCATCTCCGAAGCGAACCATTCCTGTTACTCCTTCATCAAGCTTGTAGAAGAACAAGCGGTTTCCACTCATATGATTACTTGCGCCGTTATCAAGATACCATAGATTCTCCATTCCTTGTTCAACCTCAAAGGTGTTTGGTTTTACCTTTTGCTCGTTTAAATAAACAACTTCGTGCATCATTAATTCATCGGCTTCTAGTGTGTCATCATCCTTCTTTTCCACCGTTTCTTGCAGTTTAAGTTTTGCATCAGGGCACTCTGAGGCGTAGTGACCGAGTTTGTCACATGAAAAACAAGTTATGTGACTTTTATCCTTCGTTCCGTACTGTCCTTGTTTATATGCTTCTCTCTGCGCATAGAAACCGCCAGTACGTCCTCGGCCTCTTCCTCCTCTCCAGTTGCTTCTTCCACCACGACCTCTTCCTCGACCGGTTCCATAACCATCATGCTGTGACTCGCTATTGGCATACATCAGTTTCTCTCGATCATCATTCTGTTCTTCTTCTTCTTCTTCGCTTATTCTTTCTTCGTAGGCTTTTAATCTTCCCACTATATCTTCGAAACTAGTTTCGTTAAGATCCAGAACTTGTTCAAGAGATGCAACCATATGAATATACTTTTTCCTTGGCAAACTCTTTAAGAATTTCTTCACAAGTTTTGGTTCTTCTATGACTGTTCCAAGTGAAGCTGACTTTGATGAGATCTCGGTTAACTTGCCGACGAAGGTATCGATATTATCTTCGTCTTTCATCTTTAGTTTGTCGAAATCTGCCATTAGTGTTTGTAGTCGAGCTTCTCGAACTCTTTCGGCCCCGATATGTCTGGCTTGAATTGCATCCCACACTGCCTTGGATGTGTCGAGGTTTCCAACTTGTAAAGTCAATGATTCGGGTATGGATTGAAACAATAAGGCAATAGCCAAGTTATTTTTTTCTTCATGCTTGCTCCCTGGATCAATGGTTTCCCAGACTTTATTTACCTTGAGAGCAATTTTCATCTTCATAGCCCATACTGTGTAGTTGGTGGAGGTTAGCATTGGAAACTTGATGGATGAAGGTCCAGTTTCTTTAACGTTGATCTCGGTTTCGCTTTTCACGTCTGCCATTGTCGTTGTCGCTGTATCTCTCGTCGTCGACTATTTGAATTTTTATGTATGGCTCTGATACCAAATATAGAAATCAAGAAGTCGAAGTTCGCAAGTACTCGTTTCGTTTTATTCAAATCAATAAGCTCAATCGCTTTCACACAATCGTTATCCTTTCATCACAACATTCATCAATATATATAGGACTAGGTAAACTCCTAAACCTATTAATAATCACCTTTCATATATATCCTAATCTTTATTGGATAAACACAATCCTAATAAGATTAGGATAGCTTGAACCTCAAGCTACTTTCAAGTTTATTTCAACATCTTCACCCTTCTCCGATCTCCGGGACCGTCGTTGTTGAGTCCTACGTCGTTGATGTGCCTCAAGGGAACACGAAGGAAGAGACATGCGACTTTGTGGACGTTATAGTACGATGCAATCTCCAGTCACTTGCTAAAATAGCTGAAAATTCTGCGGCGGAGGTGATGAAGAAGACGTCCATGCGATGAGGGTTTGGTCGAGTAGTTTGGTTAGATCCGACGCCGTTTTGTTGTTTTTAAGCCGTCGTGTGATCTATGTTTTTGCCGGCTTATTGTGTGAAAAAATACATTAGTAAATTAATCTATCATATGCATCATAATCTTATTATCATTTACTTAGTTTTGTACTTTATATCCGTAAAGAACCTATTCGGACTTTCACCACCCCATTCAGTAAGTATATACTGAAGATTACAATGCGTAGTCGTCTCGGATATATAGCTCATAACATTTGTCAAACTTATGTATGTATAAACATCTTTTGAGAAAATTCGATGACTAAAGAAAACTTTAAACCTTTTTTTTTGTCAACAAAGAAAACTTTAAACCTAGGCATGATATATATAAAGTCTTCCTTTCCTCGAGGGTTTTAAATCGTTCCTACAACTTTTATATTTCTTATGATTCCATGATAATTAAAAAAGGATTGATATTTAAGTTTTTTAAATTAAAAACAAACAACGTGTACCAAATAGTTAAATTTCTTTTGCAAACAAGAAAAGTTAAATTTCTTCAAAATCAAAAAATTGCTTGTTAGAAAATAAATTTAAGTGGAAATGGCTGATGTTTTTTTATAATGGAAGATTCAAGGTTAAAATTAAGATGAACAAATCTATCCACACATATACGCATTTGATATATAGCATAGATATGAACATGTTACTGACATAAAATGAAATAAAAAAATCGCAAGTGGTAACACAACAAGCCAAGCTGTTTATTCTGGACAATAAAAAAAGGAATGCAAGTTGCAACTTGTTGATCTTCACCTCCTTTCTTTATGCTTCTTTCCAATTGATAAATATAAGATTAATTTTAATAATAATAAAACAATATATAGATTAGAGAAGATAACAAGTTGCACGTCCTTTTTTTTGTTGGCAACAAGTTGCATCTCCTTTTACATAACGAGAGTCGCGATATGTTTCGTTTGGGTTCCAAGTGACCTCTTAAAGAATATACCAACATTTAAACAGATTTTTTTTTTGTATACTCAAGTGGTTTTAAAACATTAAATCATACATTTTTATCCACATAATTTTTAAAGATTCTAGTTGTTATATTTTTATCCTTGTTTTTGTCAAAAAAAATATTTTTATGCTTGCAATAAATGTAATCCAAAAGCCATGTTCAAACATAAAAAGAACTATAATCCACGTTTCCCACAATTATGTAACCATGGTAGTATAGCACTGGAAAATTTATCATGGGATAGGAAAAGTTGAATTCTAAAACCATGTTGATCTTTTATGTGATAAAAATATTGGATATAAAGTTTTTGGGATTAGTTTAGATTTTGATATTAATTTATGCTTACAACAATTTTCTTGTCCATATCGTAAATAACTAAATATCATAAACAAACACCAAAATGAATACGACATAGCGAAACAACGAAATCAAGTTTAGTGCTTAATCGAGTTCAGGGATAATGCTTCAAGCGATCAAAACCTTTCATCCAACTTCTTTGCTTTACTTCACAAAAGTTTCAAATTATCCAAATCTTTATGTATTCTGGGCATCATGGTGGTAAGAACTTTAAATTAATTTCAGAATAGATATCCAGTTTGTTTTTTTTTAAGAACCAAAGAAATCAAAACGTTAAGAAAATAAGGTTTCGTAATTCGTACTTTCAATTACTATTTATTGTGGACGTCAAATATTGACAATTATAGCAAGCTTACTAATCATAAGATACATACTTAATATGGCCATGAAAGGTGTAAAAATAAAGAAAATCGTTGCGAACGAGTTGGCAGTGCAAGTGGGACAGGGGTAGCTGCAACATTTTGCAAACATATTAACTGTGATTTGCAAATTAAATTCTCTTTTTCTTCTGATTCAGAAAAATAAAATAGATGTGTGTTTCGAGATCCTTCACGCCACCGTTTCTTCTACCTTGATTGGACCAATTGCTCAAGTTCCCGCTTGTCCAAGAGAAGAAAACTAACAAAAAGAAATCGAATACAAAAAAAATTAATATATTAACAAGTTGCAAAAAGATTAGTACTTTCCACCGTCTTCTTATACGATCGGATGATGTTTTTAAATCGAGACTTAATATGGACGTACGGCCTTTGACACACATTTTGGGTCAGGTTAAGGTAGGTTTATCATTTGTACTTAATTCCCTTATTATATTGATTTTAAACATTATCTAGAAGAGAATGTCCTAGGCAATGTAAAAGATCTTAAACCCAATAATCAAAGATTATTCGTGGAAAATTAATTTTTTTTTCCGTGGAAAATACTTTAGATTAATCTACTCTGTTAATCTCAACTCCTACCATATATATTTTTGAAGTGATTTTTTATAAATACCAAACAGAAGTAAGACCTTTAATTTATTTTTAAATTATTCATTGTTATGCATTGATTAACATATTCCACACGGTAGAACCTAGTCTTTTCATATAAATGACAAGTAGTATTAGATCACGGTTCGACCTTGTGGTTTGATAAAAGTAATCGAGAAAATAACAAAAACAAAGAAACTGCATTACAAGATAGGGGATGCTAGGTCCTACCCATAGTTATGCCAAAATCTATGACGACCTAACCACCTTGAGCATGACTGTGGTCTGTAGTTGAATTTGGTGGCAAAATCAAAACCCAAGCGCCAAGGGCATCCGCCTCTATATCCAACTTGAGCCCAGTCTGTATATGGTCGCAAATTCAACTAATGCGTAATAACAATTCAATGCACACGGCAATATGCCATTTCTTTTGGTGTTTCACAGTTTCAGCATCATATATGACACTTGACACATAATAAATGGGAAATATACCTCACTCAAATCTTTAATTATATACAAGTTTCACTGGTTGATAATAGCACATTCAGAGAATCAACAATGGGAGCTGAGCTAGAAAGTTTGAACAAACTATTTCAAGCAAATTGGTCTGAATCTAAACCTAAAGCTAATTAATCTATCATATGCATCATAATCTTACTTGTCGAATTTGGACAAAGGCACCTACGATGATGATATGTAAGTATATGCTATCAATTTCTACTATATTTTTTTTTTTTAATTTGGCATGAAATTTACCATTTTATTGGTAGTAAGAATGTCTTTAAAGAGACTGTTAAAGTTGTTGATGTTTTCGTTAGACAAAAAAACTTACAGACGAAGCGATTTAGGCTCTGAATGGTAATTGCGGATTGAACGGTGCGGGACAAGCGGTTCAATTTCGGTGCGGTTCTTACAGTTATAAAAACGTATAGATATATGATATATGTAAAGATTTTTGTTATTATTAATTGCGGTGCAGTGCAACAAGACGGTTTGTAACATTCAAAGCCTTATGGTAGATATATTATGTTTGAGTCTCTTCGAGATACAAAATAGGTAGGCCAACTTCCTGTAATAATCTTTTCTTTTGTGCATTAGAAGTTTTTCTCCAGCAACATTGGCTTTTTTTTTTTGAATTTAGAGCATCTCTAACAGGTTCTTATCCTCTCATTTTTTGAAGGTTTTTGCATTCTAACAGTCTTTCATTCTCTCAAATTTTAAGTGGGTGAATAATGCACTCTCATAAAATTCTATTTACTTTTTAGCTTATCCCTACAATTATATATGTTCGACAATATCATGTAAAATGCTTTAGTCCCTACAATATTTACTTTTTGCTTTACATCTTGCGCGGCTTTTTAACAAGTAAAATGCTTTTTCCATGTTTTATCGGTAAGTAACTTTTTATTTTTCCAATTGGTAGTTGCGGCCGGAGAGTGCTTTTCGTGAGAGGGGTTGACCATGATTTACCGGAGGACGTTATCAAGCAACAACTGGAACGAATACTCAAATTGTGTAGAGAAATCGAGAGGATATTTTTCCTATAAACTGTGACACTGGTCGCTGTTTAAGGTTCCAAGTCATCTAGTTCTCAGTTCGTTGTAAAATGTATTGTTTAATATTAAATGCTAACTTAAGATTTTTTTAATACAATTTCAGATACATTATATGGATCAGAAAGGTAAAGAAGCGGAGGAGATGAATTCAACCTTTATTGGAGATTGTAAAATCGAGGTTTGGAACTCCACTTTTGATGTGAGATCCAAGAACATTCAGGATGCGTCTCCAATCACACTCCATTTTTTTTCTCTAAACTGAAGTAAAAGTGAATACAGAGTAAAAAATGTTTCAGTCCAACTTCATATTTCACTTCATAATGGAGTAATTTATTTTTGTTTGTTCATCACTCCATTATAAAGTGAGAAATAAAGTAGGATTGGAGCATTTTTATTTCATATTCACTTTTATTCTATTTTAGAGAAAAAAATGAAGTTTTACATTGGAGATGTTCTAAAAGTCTAATTAGGTACTCCTTCTGTTCCTAAATATAAGATGTTATAGGTGAAACCCGCTTATTAAAAAAATCTATGAAGCGAAAATTTTAATTTTTTTTTAAACTTTCTAAATTTGTGAAATGTTACAATATTTTGAATATGGCAATAAAACAATATTTTACTTATTTTATATATATAGTTACGATGTTAATAATGAAATAATAATCTGCAAATATATATATAGAAGAAGATACAAATACATATGAAGGTTTGAAATAATTTATTTAATGAAAAAATATACCGTAAACTTATTATGTTTTAAAAATTGATAGATACATATATATTATAATATATACCAATTTAGAATTGAAAACAAAATACTTATATAAAAATAAATAAAAACAAAAATTTGTGCGGTTGCACGGATAGAGATCCAGTTAAACATTAAAACTTGCATGTCCAACTTGACATCACATACAAAAGCCCGCAAAAGCCCAGTTCACACCGCCCAATATATAAGGGAGACGATCTTCTAGGGATGCTATCTCCTCGACCTCCCTATTGAAACAAACCAAAACCGCGCTCAGTCTCTCTCTTCTCTTTTAAATTAATCCATGGACGAGAGCAAGCTCAAGAGATGCTCCACTTCATCCACCCATGTAATTTTCTTCTTCTTCTTAATCACTTTTTTTCTTCCCTATTAATAATTTATTGTTTTGTTTTTTAGGCTGAAGCCTCTGATGAAGCCATAGATCCTTTGCAAAAGGGTAAAAAAATAATTGAGTTTCTCGTTCTTTGCTATGCCATAGTTCTTGTTGTGTGTAATGATACTCTTATTTTTTTGACGCATATATTACCTCTGCTCATGTTTACTTTTACGTGGTTATAGAAGAAAATTAGGTTATCCGGAACTACATTCTGTAAATTTTGAACTTGTGTCTCTTTTTTCTTTTAGCATACAAAAGAGAGTTCGATGATTGGGAGACAGAAGTTAATAATCGGAAGAAGCAGAAGCAGGTGATGTTTTGTCTTAATAATATTTGTACAAATGCTTAGTTGATTGATCTATATCTCTTTAATTGCAAGTAAAAATCCTTGTTTGTTACTTATTTGTCTACAGGCGGAAGAAACCACAGAGAAGAAAAAGAAGTGTTGTTTTGGCACTAAAGATGCAAAGGGAAACAATGAGCATACCATATTCGTCACGGGTTTTGATAATAGCGGTTCTAGGGATGAGATCAGGAGCGCATTGGCTAAACATTTCAGTTCATGTGGAGAGTTGACGAGGGTTTTTGTTCACATCGAGTGTGAAACCGGTGTTTCCAGAGGATATGCTTTTATTAATCTGAAAAAACGTGTTGGCATTGAGGCGGCGTTATCTCTCAATGGAAGCGACTTGGGAGGTCATAAGCTTCTGGTTACAATGGCTAGACTTAGAGACGAATACTATGCCCACTTTAACTTTAATGGCTGTGAAATCTGTCGTGCTAGCTATGCTGCCGGCCGTCAGAGACTGTACAGATGGAATCTTCGAACTGGTGGTGGCAAAGTCAGGCGCATGTACGTCAAACTTCTTATTGTGACTATTTATTCTTGTTATCGGATTTGTCTTGTTTTTGATTTTGTGGTATTATTGCAGGTCTCCACAATTTCAAGAAAAGGCTCGTCTTCATTATAATAAAGCAATGGCTTCTCGCAAGATGGCGAAGTCTAAAACCAACGAAGGCTAATATTTTCTACTTGTTTCTCGACCAGCTCCATCAAACGGCTTTTTTTTATATCATTTTTGTTTTCTATTTATATAAAAAAAAACATATATTATGCTATTTTGGCTGCAGTGTTTATGCTTCAATCAGATTATGAACTTTTCTTTAATAAACTATGTTGTATAGTTTTCTTTTGGTGTTTGAAAAATTGTTAACAGGGATCAAATACTACGGAACTGTTTTGATGATATCTTTTCTACAAAAGTATGTTGGCTGATCGATGCGAGAAATAAAAATCTGAATCTTAGATAAAGTGGAAGTGTTGTACTGGTTGAAAACTTGGTTCTTCCATGGAGCATAGCCAGCAACTATAAAGTTGAGTTCTGTAGGTAAATTAAATAGTATGCTGATGCATGGTTGGTACTCCTTTTCTTCAAAAACGAAAAATATGTAAGAAACTAGCTCGTATATATGATCAATGTTAATCAAAATTCAAAACTTGACAACAACCAAAACTACATTGGTTCTTCTTCCTGTTGTAGTGAAAATATATTAACTAGTTAGTTTCCAATATTTTAATAGTCTTAAAATATTGGAAACTAAATAGTATGATGAATATTCTCTCTTGTATTTTTGATGTTCAGTAAAATTATGTCATGTACGTTCAGTGAGGTACTTTTTTGATGCATATGCTCGGCAATGCCAAACTAAGATTGTGATGTTGTATTATTTGGTCAACATTCTTATACACGATAGCAAGTAGAAAGATATGCATCTATGCAGGGCTGAATAATGGGGAGGGAAATCTAACCAGAACTGCTACAGAGTAACTAGTTTAATGGATAAAGAAAGATATAATGGAAAAGAGTGGGATCCAAAAATGATGGGAGTCGTAGAAGATGTGTTTGATGGGTTAAAAAGGCGAGCATTAACATGCAGATGATAAACATTACACAATTATCGGAGTATAGAAAAGACGGCAACCCTTCGATTTACAGAAAGCAATGGGAGCCATTGAAAGAAGACCAAGTCTTGAATCCAAGTAGTTACTCCGATTGTATAGATTGGTGTTTGCCTGGAGCTCCTGATGTATGGAATCAACTAGTTGATGCTTATATTGTTGATGACCACCACTTTGCTTAAAACTCTCCTTAGATCTTTTCTCTTTCTTTGTTATATTCCTCTTCAATTGTACAGCTGTTTCACTCAACTTTCAATTAATCTTTTGTTAACTTCTAAATCTTCTTTATTTCGTATCATTTGATTTAAAATTGGAAATATTTTTTCCTCTAACCTTTTACAAGAAAAAATAGAATCTTTTTTCAAATATAATTGCTTTTATAGAACATCTCCCTCTCAACTTCAAATCTTCAAATTTTGAGATTTTGAATAGTGAAATTTGAAATTTCACTTCAAAATCTTAAAACTACTTTTTATTTTATTTTTGGTCTTTATAATTATTTCTTTTCACAAATACATGTACTAAACTTTATTTAGAATAACCTATGTACACCAAATTAAAATAAATAGAAAAAATATTACATAACATTAAAATAAAGTTCATACAATAAAAAAATATACATTAAATAAAGCTTACACATAATAAAAATACATTAACAAACTTAACACAAATTAAGCAAATGGCATAAACACTTAAATTTTACATAATGCTTGAGTAATTTGGTATTTTATATGTAACTTTTTTAAATTTGTGTGTGTGTGTGTGTTGTTTTATTGTATATGATTTATATTATCTTTTGTTATAATATTAAAATATTGTGTGTTGTATAATATATTAAATGTATATTTTATATGTATTTGTGAAGTTTTATCATTATTAGTAATTTTTGTTAATAGTAATGACTATAGTACAAGTGAATAAATTATTAAAGATTTTTTTAACGATTCATGGTTAGAGCACTCACCCCTCAAAAATTCATTTGAAGTTTGCTCCCTTAGTGTTTTTTTTTTGTACTTTTGACTAGTACTTTACTGCTGAATCATTTTTTATTGACCATAACTATGTCCTTCAATTTAATGGTATAGATTAATTAGCCTCGGGAAAGATGTTAATTCATCATCAACTTTAGATCAATTCCATATGAAAACTAAGTTGAAGTTTCGACAAAGGTAATGGCATCATGGTTTTGCTCTCGAGAACCTTAATTGGTTTCAAGAAAATGCTCATTATTTAGCACAAAGATTTGTGATTTCAAAACATTTTGAGTTGAGTCACACTTGTTGTAAAAATGGGGGTTTTAATATGAATAAATATAAAATTCTTCAAGTTCTTGTTGTTTGGAGCAATGTCTAAAATCTTATGAAATTATTCGAAATTGTGTTAGTCATTGATATTCTCTTCTTGTCTGTATAAATTAAACCCATTCTACATTACCGCTACATAAGTCTTTTTGATTAAAAAGAGTTTATTGATTCAACAGCTATATTTGATGTTGGTCCGTTGCTAATTATATCATCAGTTAAGTTATTGATAATTTCGAAATATGGTTATCGTCATACCCTAAAGCAACATGTGCATGAAAAGCTGTGTATATTAAATTCTGTGTCACGAAGTAGAAGGTGGAGTAACTGCAAAGTTGGCAGGAAAGAATCATAAAGCCGCCCTGAAGTGACGCTCCAATAATTGTTTCGATTTCCTCCCATTATTTCCTCTATCATATATCTCGACCTTTTTGGATTTATCGAAGAAACTCGTTCTTCGTTTTTTCTTTCTGACGTATATAAAGTGATGAAGACCCCCATTGATTGAAGAATGTGCGGATGATGACCATTTTAACGAAAAGCTGATCAGATGAAGTTAAATTTGTCAGAGTGAATGTCTTTGCAAATTTTCGGCCAATTATACTTTTGAATGTTTATTGTTTCCTTTTATATGGAGGCTTCCCCCACTATCCTGATTCTATGAATTGCTTCGTTTAAAGATTTTTAAAGTTCCATAGAAACAAACACTTGATCAAAATAGAAGATATTTCAATTTTTGGGTGTCTCAAGTTCTTGATTATAAATAATACAATAAGTTCACATAGGGTGTAACTGGTGAGCGGTGACCAAAATAATCAAAGGAATCAAGAAAAATACTATAGTTTTTAATATTTCTATTTTTTCACCAGAATAATTTTTTTTCATTTTTTTAAATTGTAAAGTAAAATAGAACAAATTTGTTCTTCGTTAAATTGATAATGAATAATCTCCTTTCGTTATTCCTCATCATTCCTATATTTTTATTCTTATCTGTTATTTTTCTATTTTATTTTAACACGCATAAAACTGTTAAAAATGATATTCTCAAGCTTAATTAATCATTTGGTTAACTATTTAAAACCGCACCTTAACCGGTTAAACTTTCATGATTTTATAATTCATAGGTATTGTTATCCAAAATTATTGATATAGTTTTTTAAGATTAAATATTTAAGGTGGATTTTTGATAATTCGTTGCTAGTTAGAAACATAATTGTAATGGTTTTAAACCAAATGTCATAAAAGTTTGTTACAATTTTTTTTTTTGATTGTTTAGTCTCTTTTTCTGAAAGTAATTATATGTAATCCTAAAATAAAATATGAAATTGATAGAAACGTGAAGTTGACTCTTTCTTTCTATTATGGTACAACCATTAATTTACAGTAACAAATTATATAGTTTAAAAGCCAACAACCAGATTTCCAAACAATCACTTCTTTACTTCTTTTATAACATCAGAAAATTAGATTGTCATGACGATGTCAATTTGATTCACTCGAGCCTTTAACATCTATTTATCCCTTGAACGCCAAATATTCTAATAACATTATATCCCAAATCAAGTGTATAGGATTTAGGGTATGACTGGTTTTCCCGCTACACCCGTAAAACGCAATTTTTACGGTTGTTAGTGGTTGTTGGTGTTTTGTAACAATCATTCAAACCGTTCTAAACTACTTCAAACTGCTCTAAATCTCATAAAATCAAAAGATAGTTTCAGCTAGCGTTTGCAGTTGCGGACGGTTGCTGCAGGATAATTTTTTTTAAGCAATATAATTCCAAAAAATAAAAATATTTAATAAAAATTTTAAATTGGAATTATAAAAATACTAAAATATATCTATTATATTTTAGTTAATATTGTAAAAATTTTAAAAAATATTTTCTATAATTTTTAAAAATTTAAAACTATAACTTTCTAAATATAATTTTTATATATATAATAATATTATGATTTTTGATATTTTTATAATTATATAAAATGTAAATATTGGTAATTTATTATTTAACCGTTGTTGCATTGGGTAGTTAACCAGTCATAAGCATCTCGCAAACACACCAATTTTTAACTGCAGAACCAGTCGTACATATATCTCAAAATCGCTAGAAACCGCAACCATCCGCATCCGCAAACTCCTGCAACCGTAACCGCAATCGATGTGTTTGAACCAGTCAAGCCCTTATTCATAATGTTCTAAACGCGATGTAAAATTGTGAATGTAAATACTAATATTCTTACCAACCTCGGTTTGACTGAAGCTACTATACATACAAAAATATACCAAGGAAAAAAAATTATATTCATCTATATTTCATTTTAAATGTAATTTTGAGTTTGTACACACATATTAATGAAACAATTAATTTTGTATATTTCATATATAAAAACAATATTACCTATATATCTAACCAAATTTCAACCAATAAAAAATAAATTTCTGAATAAAATTAATAAAGTTTGCATTGAAAGCCGAAAACGACATTTATTTTATAACAAAAAAAATTTCTACAACTACACTTAATATAAAACGGAGGAAGTATATTTTTTGATCAAAAAAAATAAATATATATATCCATAATTAAGATAGCTCATAGCTGTATTCATAAATTCAATGTCGTGACACCACAAGAGAACAAGTGCACAACTGTGTAGAGACTACAGAATTCATGTATAGCAAAATAACACTCCAACTAATTATCAGCTATCTTTCTTCTTCATTTATTTATGTGCTTCCCAAAATCTTTTTAGCATTAATATAAGCGGCTATTTGATTGAGAGCTGTTGTCTATGATAAAGACCTAAAGAAAAGCTTAGCCAAATGAAACTGAATTATGTCTGATTGAATATTTGTAAAATCAGCCAATTAAAGATTTCTGTACTTTCACCCCAAAAAAAAGATTTCTGTACATATATGATATATCTATTGATTATTCTTGTGTGTATTTTTGTATTTTATTCTTCTTATATTTGGGAGTTCTCCTGCTATTTAGAACACATGGAGGTTGCTCCAAAAAGGGGACGCCCTCACTTGATCCTAAAATATTCAGATTAATTATGTACGAATTTCTGAGTCTAATGTCGAAAAAAATCAAATTTTGTAAAATGAAAAAACAAAACAAAATCATTAACATTCATTTAATTATATGAATTGTTAACAAAATCATTAACACTAAATATTAATACATCTCTATTATAGATGTATAAATTGTTACATATATTGAATCTCGAATCAACGATTTGTGGTAGACAAACAGGACTGGCCGTGCCTGAATATT
The DNA here is from genome assembly GCF_000309985.2 of Brassica rapa. Taxonomy (NCBI): domain Eukaryota; kingdom Viridiplantae; phylum Streptophyta; class Magnoliopsida; order Brassicales; family Brassicaceae; genus Brassica; species Brassica rapa. The sequence goes on along the minus strand of NC_024799.2, from coordinate 3,695,822 downwards.
TTAGGCTCTCAAACATATAAATTATATAATTTTTTTTGGTAATAATTATATACATTGATTTGAACTCATGACCTTAAACATGCATACAAGGACAATTACCAATATAGCTTTAGACGTTTTTACACTAAATATTGGCTTCTTAGAATCTTAAAACAATTTTGACCCCCAATAGATGGTTGACTAGCTTCACCGCCCTTTAGAGAAATATGGTTATGAAGAATAAAAAGCAACAGCAAGTTCATATAACTTTCAATAGGTTTCTAGGTTTTTTAGACCTTCAATTTTCCATTGATATACACAAATCTTTGAGTCCCTGAAAATTTCATTAAACTACTGTAATGCTAATATATAATTATATATACATACTAATGTTGATATCTAATCATATACTTAAAGTCCAGGATACTACGATATCATAGTGTATTAGAATATATGCATCCAAAATTGATTCGTCAACAAAAGCATTTATAATGTATTTGAATTTAGCCTCCTTCATTTCTGTAAATCAGGACCTGAGGATAATAATGAAAGTCAAACAAACTACTATATGGGATCCAATAAATCACATCTGGACTATATAGTATAAGTAAAGCAATAATTTTCCCACCAAAAAAGCTAAAAATTTAAATAAATAATTTTAGATGTAGAAATTGTTACAGAAAAAAGTAATACTTCCAAAACACTGCTGTTAAAATATGCAATTGAATTATTTCATGCTCAACGAAGAGAAGATGACGTGTGTTCCTTTGAATTCCTTAAACTCGCATCATCTATCTATAAATAACACAACCTCTTCTCCTTCTCCACTCCCATCCTCTTACCTTCACTTTCCTCTCAAGTCTCTTTATCATTTTTCATTTTTAGTAACAAGAAAAAAGAAAGTAGAGAAGAATCTGTAAAGCTCAGGAGGGATAGCGCCATCATAATCTCATTCACATCGATATTTTTGGCGCTGTCCATCCTGAGTTTCATTGGCTCTCCTTACTGCAGTGAAAAAGGCTTTCACAGATATATCAACAACTTCAAAAATCAATATCAATTTTGTTTAGAGTTTCACTTTAGCACTTTTAATATCACCACCTTTTTCTTGCTTTCTTCCTTTTTCTCTTTGATCAAAGAAAATTAGTCTCTTTCTCCGGTGAAGTCAGCCACCGACAGGTATCTATCTGTATCTTGTTAATTACAATTAGTGTTGTTATTGGCGTTTTGGTAAAGCATGATTGATTAATGCCGGGCAAAACTTTCAGAACCAGTTATTTTGAGAAAGTGCGAAACCCCAGTCAGTGACGTAGATGTATTCGTACATTTACTCGCCAAAGTTGCAATATCATTAGCAAATTATTTTCTCCTTCGCTTTTAGATTTGTTAGGAATTACTTACTTTGTAGTGCCTCTGGCTGGGGCCAGGCTAGGTGGGGAACAGATATGCTCTGTTGCATGAACCACGTGGGCCAACATGCATATATATATTTATATACAGTAACGTTTTTTTCTCATAGGTTTCATTTTCAGTCTTTTCATTATATTTAAGCGTATATTATCTTCTTGGACCTTGATGGTTCTTCATCCACGCTTACACTCCTTTCCTTACTATATATGTATCTTTATTGAATTAAAATTAGATAATATTTAAGAAAAAAAAGAGAACACTGGTAATCTGTAAATTTTAGTTTCTAATTTGCATTATGTGTTTGCTTCTCTTCCAATTTAAGTTTAGCAGAACCTTTTATATATTTTGTGGTCATATATTTGTGGTCCTGAGTTAAAGAGTTGCTCTCTATGAGTATATTGTACATACTAGGGAAAGTGTATCCTAATGGACCTTACAGTTTAACAAACAAAAAATGGACCTTATATATAGATAACTACTAGTGCCCACTAAAAGTACCACTTAGTATAAGCTCGTTTTATACTATTTTGAATGTAACACTGATAACTTTAGAAGGCTGACTTACGAAAATACTATCACTATTTCGTGGAGGTAGACGATATATTTGAAACTAACAAAAAGGAGAATCATTTTCCATGGCATATAATGTGATTATTTGTTCTCAACGTGGTCTAGTGATTATACTGTTGTTATGTAATATGATATTTTTTTGAAACATTATGTATATGCTTTCAAAAACAAAACATTATGTAATATGATCTTTGCCATATCGCATTAGTGTTTCTGTATACTAACGTGCAGTCGTGCATAATCAGGTATTCGAGAAGTAAATAATGTCAAAGGTTGGATAGGTCTTCTTCTGTATATTTTGCTGGGACCGCAAGTCATGTGAGGCTGCTCTCTGCCTGATGCTGAACGGCGTCGCAACACTATAATATTCAATTATTATAACGAAACGCTCTGCACATTTGCCCAATATACGATGTAAAAGGCTGGTTTCAGTTCTCTGGCTTACTCGTGTACTTTATAATTCTTAGGCCTATTAAATCCAACTCTGCTAAATAACACTCATTCTTTGAAGATAGTGTATTCCGTGAAAATGCATTCTTTGGGATATTGCAGATTAGTATACTTCCAAATTTAAGTTTGTTAATGGATTATAAATATATGAGCATCTTTTATGGTCCCCCCCCCCCCCCCCAACTTATACGAGCTAATTAAAGTTTGTTATATGGCTAGTTGGCTACTAATATCAGCTAAAAGATGTATGAATAAATGAATGAAATATATTGGCTTCCGTGCAACAGATAAACATCACTACACATTTGAGCAAACCAAACTTTTGCATCGATCATGTGCTAGTTAAACCAGTGAAATGAAATATTTTTGAACCGATGAACCTCTCTTATATCATATCTTTTTTTTTCCCTGTATTTTTCATTTCAATTTTTGAGTTTGTAGCATTTCAGTTCAAACTCCAGGTTAAAATTAGATCTGATTCATCTGAACTGCATTCTCTCGGGGATGGTTAATAAAAAGTTAAAAACTACATGAGCTACAAGCACAATAGAAGCGGTTCACATATCTAAGAATTTTATGATTATGTTTCCCTGAGTTATGAGGATTTCAGATATATGTCCAAAATTAAGATGTCAACTAATATACGAATATTGATCCAAATCCATACTAAAAAAATTGAGATGTGCAAGTAATATGACCAACATCAGATTAATATACACACAAATAGATCCACAGAATTCTAACATGGTTTACCAATTAGTTACGTCTACCAGCAAGATAAAGATATTATTAATTGAAAGCTGAAAATATTTCAAACGACAGTTTAATGATGCAACGTAAAACCCCTAGCTAAAACCTGAAGTGCTCTAAATAAGGTTCAAATCCACCTCCATGGTAATGACCAGATTCATTGTACAACAGTCCGTTATCCAATTCAAATCCATCAAACATGTAATCTTCCTCTGATTTCACTATCTCGTTATCAGCCATACGACCAAGTTTCTCAATCTTGTCTTGACCAAGTTCAATACAGTCTTCATATAAATAATCCTCCCCATCTTTCTTGTCCACCACCACGCTATTACCTGTTTCAGATACGTTGCAAGTTTCCAACCAATAGCTTCTAGAACTCTCTGCCTCATCAGTTTTCTTCATTTCATCATCCTGACCGTTTCCTAAACCGTCCGGGAAATTTAACCGGGCATAGCGTCCATACATGGCACTAGCAGCTCTATCGTAAGCCAAGGCGGCGTCAGCTGCAGTATCGAACGTTCCAAGCCAAAGACGCTTCGAGTTTCCGCCACGTTGGTTCACAGGCTCGCGTATCTCAGCCACCCATTTCCCCCAAACCCTTTGTCGAACGCCTCTAAACCGGCAAACCGGGTTCTCCGGTCCGCCTTTACCTCTCATGCAACCTTTCCTCGAACCTTTGGCTTGAACCCTACGGGTTCTCTTCAACCCTTCCTCCTCCTCTTCTTCCTTCACCCATCTACTTAACGTCGTATCAACTGGCTCAGCGGCTCTTCTTCTTCTTCTGGAGGGTTCTATAGAAGCAGAGGAGCTCTGGTTTGGACCGTTGTCTTCTTTCTCCATCGTTTAGACACAGAAACAGCAAAACAAATATGCGGAAAAGCTAAAACGGGAGGCACCTATATAAAAACAAGAACAGTAAACTAGAAATTTCTGTCTGATAGATTAAGGTGTGAACAGCTCTTTGTCTCAGATATCGTCTGGAAACACGCGTGGCGCTGGTAGCAAATGTACAGCTGCGGGACACGTGAGATTTCTGTGTGCTCTTTATAAGGTTTTTATTTTATTTTATTTGTTTGCTTTTTATATTCCTTTACCAGTTTATATAGATTTGATTTCTTTACGATTAAGACTTTGAATTGTTCGTGTTCTTTCTGGAAAAAACTATATATTATAAAATTTTGGGGAACAATTCACAATTGATAACTTCCTTCTTAGGGTTTTGGCTTACTGTGCAAGCTACCATTTTGTCATCTTCCATTTTTAACTGATAGACGTGTTTGCTTTTGGAGGAAACTTTCTTCCCGAGCTCGTTATTTTCTAGTAAAAAAAAAATTAACTTGGGATATTATATGTTATTTGATTTCTTTGCGATTAAGACTTGTTTTGACAAAAAAAAAAGACTTTTGAGTTTCATAATTTATTAACTTTTGTGTGGTGGAAGATGTCAAATTGGTGGCTTGTACCCTAAGCCAAAACCTAAATATCAACTAAGGTGGATTGTCACCTAATAGTATAAATCTTTTTGGTAGCCATTCACACTTCAAACTAGGGGTGGGCACTTTACCCGATATCCGAAGTGGCACCCGAACCCGATCCGAAAAACCCGAACCGAAATCCGAACCGAAGTAGCAAAATATCCGAACGGGTATTGAATAAGAAGAGATTGGATATCCGAACCCGAACGGATAATACCCGAACCCGAATAGATATCCGAAGATAACCGAACATATGTATAATTAACCCTATATTTCTAGTTTACATCTTTCATTTTATATAAAATATTTATATTGACACTATACATACTTTAAGTTTATATGATATACATACAGTTACGGAAAAAATAATTTGCTACTCACTTAAAATGCATGTCAAGTTTTTTATTTCAAAAATTAACAAAAAGTTACATCCAATTTTTTTTAAAAAAATAACTAAATTTATGCATTTTTAGTTTTAAAATGTTATGTCCAAATCTATTAACCATTCAATCTATTAAAAATAAAAAATTAGTTGACAGAAAGTTATATTTTTAAATACAAGAAACTTGAGAAAGAAAAATTTAATTTTTTTTTTCAAAATCTAAATATCCGAACCCGATCCGAAATAACCGAATCCGAACTAAAAATACCCGAACCCGACCCGAAGTACAGAAATACCCGAATGGGTTTTACACCTCTATACCGAAATACCCGAAAATCCGAAATACCTGACCCGAACCCGAACGGGTACCCGAACGCCCACCCGTACTTCAAACTAAACCTTCCTTTTAAAAGTTCAGGCTTGTGGCGCAAGTTACCATTTGACATTTTCCCACTTATTAAAGAAAGTTGGTCTCTTCCCAAACTCATAAACTTTATACATAGATCATATATTATAGAAAATATATTATAAGTGATGGAATTAAAGTGACTATATAAGAAAACGATGTTGTTGGCAGTTAAAGATATCGTTTTTTTCTTCTTATTCTGTTTTCATGGTACGACAAGATCAAAGATATGTTGAGAAGTTAGATTATTTTTCTGTCCAATGTTACCTCAAGGTTTGACATTAATTGGAGTCTTCCCATTTCAAACCGTAGTTTATTGCCTTGGCAAAAAAACAATATGTGAAAAGTAGTTATCCCATTGGAAAGTAAGCCACTATTGTGGATAAAAGCAGAGCTTACAGTATTATGGTTTTAACTCATGAATTTCCATTATTCCCTCAAGTTCAGATTAACGCTTTGGTCTTTATCCACCTTTCATGTCATCATTTTTAAGGCTAAGGCTCTCATCTGAGCTTCTACTTGCCTATCTATTGGCTCAGTTCTTTATTGCGATCAGAAGCAGAGGTGGCTGTCCTGTAAGTTGATTGGATCGTGGAGTATTGATCCTCCTTCTACTACTGATGGCTAAGAAGACACTCATTATTTCTTCTTTTCCCTGTTGGCCTTAGTAATTGTCGCATCTACATGATGTTGTTAGTTTAATTCCTTTCAAGCTTTCTTTTGTATGAACTCTTTCTGGCCATGTCTTAGTACTGGTTTTATTGCAATCGAATGATTTTTTGACAAAAAAAAAAAGTAAGCATTATCTTCAGACTGATCGCAGCAGCCAATTTCAGAAGTCCCTTATTAGAACCTAGACGAAACACCCAATAAGGCAAACACATTGTTCTCTTTGAATTATCATTTCTTGTAAAATTTAAATCCTACGCTGCTGTTTTCATGTCTTAGCTCATTTCACTCAGTTACCAACGAAACATCTTAGAGAACCTTCATTATCACCTATTGTATTTGCTTCTATGATGGGGAGGTTCAGAAACTTAAAACTTTGGATATCCCCATACAAAAGGTCGACTACTATTTCAACAAGATCCAAGAGAAACAAAGCTCAAATCTTGAAAACAGATCCAACTCTTCCAACACAATTAGACTGTTATAGATCGTAAAGGTTGAAGAAGCTAAAGATTAGACAAAAGTTGTAAAACATATACTTACATGCAAAGATAAGAAATAAAAACAAGATTATATACTTAGGCACGAGCGGCAACGACGGCAGGCGCGGCGGAGTAGGAGGCGTTACCGAGGAAAGAGAGAAAACCAGTAGCTGCCGTCTCTTGCTCATCCAAGAACAAATCTTCCGGAGCCCTAAACGCGCCGTGAGCACATACCAACGCGACGCCGACCATCACAGCCGACACAAGAACGGATCCAACGTCAGTAAGAAACACCACAAAGACGCTAAACAAGATCAAGCACCCAAGCGTCTCCATATCAGAGAACGTACGCCCAAAGACGACGACGGGGTGATCGGAAGGACGGAGGAGGTAGAAGAAGAGCCAAGAAGCGAGGAGACAGAGGAGGAAGGCGAGGGAGAAAGGATGAGTCACCAAAGAGAACCCGACGATCGCCGTCGCGACGGCGAGGTAGTTCACTTTGAAGTAGGAGTAGTTTGAGAGGTGGAGATTGGGAGGATTGGTCGTGACGTGGAAGCCATTGTCGGGAAGAGTTTGGCAGGTCTGAGATAACAAATTGAATTTAAAAGAATCGAAGAAGATGGCGTGACAAGTAAGTGAACAAAGAGAGGGTATATAGCCCAATTTATAGTTATCATATTTTCTCTAATGGAAATCGAATTCATAATCTTTTAGATATCTACTAGGTGATCAAAAAGATTTAGTCACTAAACCAATTAGTTTGGTGTCCTTCCATATCTTTCATAGTTCCAATGTCATAAAATTTGATATTTAAGATGTTTTCACATGTATTCATATCCAAATGTTGACGATAAAAGATTTTCATATCTTGCGGGTAGATTTGGAAAATTTCAGCTTAATTCATACTTTACCTGTGCTAAATAACGATACTAACACCATTGCAAAATAGGCTCATGTACACGTAGCAACCAACTTACCTAACAAAATAATATAATGTACGGATATTAGAAGTCGACAACAAAAAAACATTAACCAAAATAATATGGCACACTAACAATACATGTAATGCTATTAACATTTTGTACACACGCTGTTGATAGAGTATATGTATTCAATAACCGTTTGTACACACTAATGTCTTCAGTTCTGTAATTATTCGTCCATTCAGATTTAAACTCGGTGCGTAGTAAACAAACTTTTGACAAAGAAAACAAAGTCTATGACCTCAATCTTTATTTAATAGAGAAAATATAATGATACATCCCTTGATGCTCATCGGTCTAAGTGAGTTAGCTCACGCCAAACAGCAAGCAATTAAAATTTAGACGTATTGGTTACAATACTAAAGCAACGCATAATCTAAACAACTAATTTCATTGGTACAAACAAACCCGCAGCTCCACTGCAACTGCATGCACAGATCACGTGTCCCATACAAATATGACCCCCTCCATCTCGATACATAGTATATTATACAATGTTGTGATATGGTTTTGAGACTTGTAGCAACACGTTAAGAAAAGGTAAGACAACTACTTAGGTGTCCTATCTTTGGAATATATTCATTTGAAGTTTGTAAGTTTTAATTGACAACAAATTATAGTATCGTTGTAGACCGTAGGTGATCAATCTCATGAACGATTGACACCCATCCAATTTACCACTGCATTACTTGACTTTTTTGGTACTATACCAAACACACAAATTATGATAATAACGTTTACAATACGGAACACGATAGAAAATCTATTACGAAACAACTGATGTCATGTACTACTAAACATTACACTGCTTTATACTGTCGTGAGGAAAATGAGTTGGGAGTACGAACGTGCGTTTACTCGTTTTATTTTTAGATATGTGAAATTCGGAAAAAAGATTCATTATAATTTTAGCCTCTCTTTTTCAATAGGTTTTTGATAATATGTGTGGTAACATAAACTGAAACTGTGAGGGGAAATATGAGTTGTTGAGCTATATATCTTTGATATAAAAAAAAAAGATGATGTAAACATAAACACTGGTTTTTTTTTTCCAGAATTAGAAAAAAAAAACACTTGGTTAAATATCAGTGGAAATGAGTTTTGAACGAAATGTTTTGTGGAGATGTACATTTCAGCGGTTACCATGTGTTTACTAATTCACTGAATGTCTTTGTCAAAAAAAAAAAAACATTCACAGAATACAAAATAGTAATATTTTCATTTTGCAGGATCTTTTGTTTTCTGTTACCAACTTGCGGAGACTGATTTATGATTAATAATAATTTTTTTTTTGAAAATGATCGAACTCGTTTTAATAGGTTAAATATTCAAATATTTTTAGAAATACGCTATTTTGCTGAGATTCTTACCATTAAAAATAAATTATTAGAAGATATGGCTTAGAAATTTGAATTTTTAAAATTTGGCTTTCAGAATTTAGTTTTATGGTTCCATATAACGTACGTGTTTAAAACATAGTCTAATAAATAATCTAATTGTTTCAGTTATGCGTTAAAAAGGCCAATTTGTCAAATCAAGTTCCGTAAGCCGTAAGCATATAGGTTCGGCGTCATCAATCTCTTTAAATAGACAGTAACGTCATCTCTCTCTTCTCATCATCATTACAACCATCGAAACAGTGTCGTACCTCGTACGTAGTCTCTCCAAACGTTTCATATTTCATCAAGAGAGAATCGTGAGAGATAAGAGACGATGCAGAGATTCTCGGCGAAAAGTACGTTCCAAAACATCCCCATTTCCCTCCTGCGACGATGCATCTCGTCGACGTCTCAGACGGCAATGGCTGCTTCCGACGAATTTCTTGGGAGGCTCCCGCCGTTTGAGTACATCCCGCCGCCGTATACAGGTCCTTCCGCTGATGTCATCCTTAACCAAAGGAAGGAGTTTCTTAGCTCTTACACGTCTTGCCTCTACAAAAAGCCTGTAACGTTTTTGATCATGTCTCTCTGGGATACAATATATATACATATATTATAGCGTTTTCGAACTAATGGTAACGGCTAAAACCAAATTGCACCACATAGTAATAATACCAAAAATCTCCATCTATATGCTTTTGTTACTATTCAGATCATTTTGCATCTTACTATTCGGATCCGCACCTTACAACTATTACTGTTAGTATATTATACTCTCTGACCTATAGTGGAATCTAAATCATTGTTGAATCTTCTTTGTTGTTTTGATTAAGTTAAACAAACAAATATTTTTCTTATTTTTAATTTTTCCTTTTGGAGTTGCAGTTGAACATAGTGGATGGGAAGATGCAATATCTATTCGACGAGAGTGGTCGGAGATACTTAGATGCGTTTGCTGGTATCGCAGTTGTGAACTGTGGGCATTGTCACCCTCATGTGGTTAAACCAGTCATCGACCAAATCAAACGTCTCCAGCATCCTACCACTCTTTACCTTAACCATGCCATTGCTGACTTCTCTGAAGCTCTCGCTTCTAAACTCCCTGGTGATCTCAAGGTAACGTAACACATGCATGTTATGTTCTTTTGTGTGTCTTGTCTGATCCAAATTTGGAACAGGTTGTGTTTTTCACTAACTCAGGGACGGAGGCTAATGAGTTAGCACTCATGATGGCTAAGTTATATACTGGATATCAAGACATTGTCTCTATTCGAAATGGGTATCATGGTAATGCTGCTGGAACTATGGGTGCTACTGGTCAAAGCATGTGGAAGTTCAACGTGGTTCAGGTGCGTACTAAGATTATTTTATTTCTTGAACTAATATTCAAATCTAATATTTGGTTTTGTTTTTTGGCTGGTGGATAGACTGGAACTCATCACGCTTTGAACCCTGATCCATATAGAGGTGTGTTTGGTTCTGATGGTGAGAAGTATGCAAGAGAGTTGCACGATCTCATCCAATATGGCACGACCGGACACATTGCTGGTTTTGTTTTTGAAGCTATACAGGTAACATTAATAATAACACAAGTTTTAAAAAATTGTAACAACTCTCATCATTGACAATATCCTATGTGAATAGGGTGTTGGAGGAATTGTGGAGCTAGCTCCAGGCTATTTATCAGCAGCTTACGACATTGTAAAGAAAGCTGGAGGGTTGTTCATTGCGGATGAAGTACAGTCTGGTTTCACTCGAACCGGCGATTTCTGGGGCTTTGAGGCTCACAATGTTGTCCCTGACATAGTAACCATGGCAAAGGTTGGAGTTGATCCAACCTTAGTGTTCTCTTGATAATGTTAAAAGCAATGTTCTAAAAACCGCTAGGCGGTGGTTAGGCGTCTTATAGAAGATTATTGTTTTGGCTGCGCCTATGTCGATTTTTTGAATATCTGAGACCAATTTTTAGAACACTGGTTAAAACTGTTGATTTGTTTGTTTATTTGATGATGCGGAAACAGGGGATTGGGAATGGGTTTCCTTTGGGGGCAGTTGTGACAACTCCAGAGATTGCAAGGGTATTGACACGTCGATGCTACTTCAACACGTTTGGTGGGAATGCTGTGGCTACTACAGCTGGTCTCGCTGTTTTGAATGTGATCGAGAAAGACAAGCTTCAGGAAAATGCATCGATGGTCGGATCTTATCTCAAAGGAAGACTCGATCAGCTGAAAGAGAAACACGAAAGTAAATCTCTCTCACACGTTCTCTCTTCATAATATGGTCTTGAACTTTGTGTTTATGCATACGATTATGTAATGTAGTTATTGGGGATGTACGGGGAAGAGGACTGATGCTTGGAGTAGAGCTGGTGAGTGATCGCAAACTTAAAACTCCTGCAACTGCCGAGACTCTTCACATCATGGATCAAATGAAAGGTTTGTTGGTTTTGCGTTTTTTCTAGTCTTCTCATGTGAAACTAGCAAACATAAAAAATGTTTATTTATGAAAATGTTTTTTACAGAGCTTGGTGTTTTGGTTGGGAAAGGAGGCTTCTTTGGAAACGTGTTTAGAATCACACCACCTCTCTGCTTCACTAAGGACGACGCAGATTATCTCGTGGAAGCCATGGACTATTCAGTGTCCAAGATGTGACGAAGAGGAATAAAACACACAATAAGTTTGTAAATGATTGATGAACCAACACCTCGTTGCTTCTCAATCACTATATTTTTCTTTATGCAAAACTTTTTTTTTCTTCCATCTTAAGCTACAAAATGAATACATATACAAACATATCAGGTCATTGTCGTAAACAGAGATATTCAGACCAGGAGGAACATCTGAATCGGACCTGCTCATACCACCTGACAATATCATCAATTAGCTTCAGATCCTGGTCTTTCACTAACATACTTGTTCCTGTTCTATTCCACTATCATTTGAGTTGTCCCATGAACAATACCCTCATGAGAGACTTGGTGTAGCCATTTTAAACATAGCTCAAAAGCATGGCAAGATCACACCATCTAACTCTGTCAACGACCACTATGCAAAATTGCCATTAAGATTCTAGTCTCAGCTGCCCATAACAGGACCCAAACAAGTCTTATAATCAGACAAGAAACTGACTAATTTCCTACTTCTCACTTCCAAGTCCCTTATTATTCACCATCTGCTGAAGCTTTCTCACCAAAACCAATAGTTCAGACAACTCAACAAAAGGATAAAGAAGATAGAAAAGACAAAAAAAATCTCATGGTCTCATCAAATCGTTTCAGTATGTCATACCAAATCCTAAAATCAAACAAGATAAAAAAAACGAGGGAAAAATAAAATGTACATTCAGTTGTACACCATTATATTCACAAATGAGAAAATAACGAAGCATGCAAACTTATGTTAAATCATTTTCCTCCCTCCTATCATACTCTGCTGCGCCTGAGAAGCATTATTACTGTTGGTAGACTTATTATTGTGCTTCCCCTCTGTGCTACCAAACACATCCAGATCTTCGAACAATCTGTACGATGGCACAAACGGCTTCTGTCCTCCAGAGACACCTGGATTGCTTGCAGCTGAGGTAGCCTGGGGGTCTCCGCCTCTCGCGGGGAATGAGTTGGACTGCTGCAGTGTTCTCCCGGCACTTGTCTCTGTGTATGACGCAGTCGCGTTAGCCCGTGGAGTGTAGTATGCATTCGCTGATGTTGAAGCCCATGGCGGAGGCGGATATTCAAATGGACTCTGATGTCTAGCTTGCGGTTGCATCTGCTGGAACTGAGCTTGCTGCTGCGGATGAGTGCCCTGCTGTGTTTGAGTCTGTTGTGGTTGAGAATAGCCTTGATGTGTTTGAATCTGTTGCTGCGGATGAGAATAGCCCTGCTGTGTTTGAATCTGTTGCGGTTGAGAATATCCCTGCTGTGTTTGAGGCTGTTGCGGTTGAGAATAACCTTGTTGTGTTTGAGGCTGTTGTGGTTGAGTATAACCCTGCTGTGCTTGAGGCTGTTGTTGTTGGGGTTGAGAATAGCTATGATGTGCTTGATGCTGTTGTGGTTGAGAATAACCCTGCTGTGTTTGAGGATGTTGTGGCTGAGAATAGCTCTGATGTGTTTGAGGCTGTTGCTGTTGAGGTTGCTGGGGTTGTGCCCAAGGAGCGACATAGCTCTCAAACTGTGGCACAGCCTGCGGATAGAGATGGGTGTTTTGATCTGAGACAGTGGGAGGATGAGCAGGTTGAGAGGATGGAGGTGGAGGAGTTGACGTCAATGTCAAACTCAATAAGTCAATCATGTCTTGTTCCCTTGTGGTGTTAACTGGAGGCGGCGGGTCAGGCAGAGCAAGAGCAAGAGCATTATGAGACTCTGAACTGGCTGGGTCTGTAGTCACAGATGCTGGTGTTTTAGAGTGCCTGAAACAACAAATCATTTCTATGTCAAATACTAAAAGTTTATGATATGAACAGTTCCTGAATCCAATTGTAAAACAGACCTTCGAGCTAATTGCGCAAACTCATCTTCCTCCTCGTCTTCCTCATCAACTGGGCTTTTCCCCGTAGAAACAGTGGCGGGTACTGGGGAACTAGAACCAGCTATGGAGCTAGAATCTTTAGCTTCAGAAGATTTTGGGCTCGAATCAGCGGGTTTTAAAGCTAGAACTGGCAGAGGAGAACCAGAAGCTATTGCGTCATGTCTAGCTAGCAGAATTTGAAGACTGTCATTTAGATCGAGTCCCCGGCCTAAAAGTTCATCATCACTGCCAAATAAATCAAGAACTGTTTAGCACAACGGTGGAACCTCTCAAGTCAACACATTCCAATATGTTTAAGAGCTAAGTGATTCCTGAATAGAAGACTAACACAGTGGTGGTTAGCATCTGCATCAGCTTTTTCTGATTAGAACGACAACGCTCGACCAAATCAACAATGACCTCATCTTTCACAGCCTACATAATATGAAAAACATAGGTAAGAACATTAGATTTCGTTCCCAAAGCCTCAATGTAGCTGTATAACACATTCCAATACCTGACGGTCACTGGTATCCACAGCGCTTAGCATGTCGCCCAAGAGATCCATCACGTCCCTCATGGCCTCGATACTTGACAAGCTACGGTTTAACAAAGAAAAGAGCATTGAAATTGATGAAAACTATGTACAAAATCTAGAACTGCTGCCAGTCCACATAACAAATAGACTTACCTTAAGCCCTCAACCTCACTTGCCATTGCCTCATCAAGCCTTCTAGAGGAACCACTGGGCATTCCGTAACCCACTTGAGGTATTCCATAACCTGCTTGAGGCATTCCATAACCTGCTTGAGGTGGTACTCCATAACCAGCTTGAGGTGGTCCATAACCAGCTTGCGGTGCTCCATAAGCAGCATACGGTACTCCATAACCAGCTTGCGGTGATCCATAAGCCCCCTGAGGCTGTCTTACCGCTGGATGACTCACTTGTGGAGTTATTATAGGGGACGCATCAGGTGAACGCTGAGGGAAGACGACTCCAGAACGCTGACACATACAAGAGCAAACATAAGAATAAGAATTTCATGCAAATGACAATCTGCATGTATACAGAGATCAAAACCGCATAGTAACAAGACTCCACAGCTATAAACTAACTTTCATTTAGAACATGGTTAAGAACCCGTAAGAGGTGTAGGTAGCAGCGAAAACCATTATCTTTACTAATACACAGTACTTGGAAACTTATCACAAGCAACTAAGCAAGTCTATGAAAGTTGACCGATAATAAGTAAATTTCAAGCAAGTTACTTACCCTTAACTCATCGTAAGCCCAATAATAATGAGGATACTTTCCCTCTGGACCTCCAAAAGCCTGCTGCCAAGAGTCCAGCATGACCAATATTTTATCCCTCACTTGCATATCCGCCTATAAAAAAGATCCAAAGTTATCATCAGCAATCAATATGAAGACTCACAACTACGGAAAACATATTCATACAACCCTTAAACAAGACCTACCTTCTTCTTAACAATCTTGACCATTTCCCCCAATATGTTCTTCTCTGCAACTTGATGGTGCAAGTAATCTCCACAGTTCTTCACCAACGCCTCCAAAAGCTAACACAAAAGAGAGTCAAAAAGAGTCCAAACAAAATAACTAGCCAAAGAACAAAAGGTCCCTAGTCACAATACCGTGAGTGCAAGTTGCTGAACTCTCGGACTCTTATGCTGCAGCCTCTTTTTCAAAGCTTTAACCACATCCTTCGCTTGCCTGAGCAAGTCAATAGGCACAAAAACGTCAATTGCAGATAATTCTAGCGTAGAGCAATCAGTACAATCAATGATTGTGCACTGGAACTACATGATCAATACATATATTTTTTTCTTAATTAAGTCCACACCTCTATAGTACATATTAACCAATTAAATTTCGGAGACCAAGGCAAAGGTATCATCTAGATTATAGCTATACCTAGGCCCTGATTGTAGATAATCAAATCAAATTCTAGCAAAAAAACAATCAATGTTCTAAAATTGCTAGCTAGGCGCCTAAGTGGTTAGGCGCCTTATAGAGAATTATTGTTTAGGCGGAATCCTAGACCTACTTTTAGAACACTGGGACGGCCCTGGACCGGACCTGGGATTTACAGGGCCGGTCCTGGACCAGACCTGGGATTTACAGGGCCGACCCTGAACCGGACCTGCAATTTATAGGGCCAGCCCAGCCGGACCTGAGATTCTGAGATTTACAGGGCCGGCCCTGGACCGGACCTGAGATTTACAAGCCGGCTCTGGACCGGACCGGCCGGCCCTGGACCGAACCTGGGATTTACAGGGCCGGCCCTGGACCGGACCTGGGATTTACAGGGCTTCTCCTCTATGCATATTAACCTAGGGACCAAGAAGGATGTTTCATCTGGCTATGCCTAGGACCGGCCCCCTAGGGAATCAACCCAAACCATAATCTAATTCTACCGAAGAACAATCAAACAGTTCCAGAATCCTAACACTTAAATCGAAAGCGAAGATCAAAAGTTTTACCAGTGAAGAGAATTGACGGAATCGCAGATTTCCATGTTGGTGGTCCAATCAGGACCTAGAAGAAGATCGCTCGTTGCTTTATCAACCGCCACCGTAGCCGAAGCTGAAGACGACGCCATACCTTCGCCGAGAGAGAGGAGACGAATAATCTGCGGCTTCTATCTTTTTTTCCAGCGCAGAGAGAGAGAGAGAGAGAGAGAGACGGAGTCAGCGGGAATCTTTGCTTTTCTACCTAAGGAGGAAGGAAGAAGAAGAAAAATAAGAAAAAGGAAAATCTTTTATTTATTTGTTTTTCTGATCTTATATTTTGAAGGACGGCAAACCCCTCGCTCCACGCTCCTCTTTGGCGCGTGACGCCACGCGATTGTATAATGTGGTCAACGTGAAAAGTCTGATAATTATAGGTGGATACTGGATAATGCGGCTTTTAATGCTGTTTTTCTGTGTCATTACGTCGCCTTTTTATATGTTGTTCATTGTTGTAATGTGATCTGATATATTTATTTATTTATATGGTTAATTATTTATACGGTTACGTGTTGAAACCCAGGCAAGCAAAGTGTATATATAAAGTTTTTAGAAGTATATAATAAAAATTGGGGGATACAAATTATTTAGATGTTGACGACACGTACATATTTTGATCGGTGCCACTTAGATAAAGATGAAAAGGAAGTTATTATTATTTTAAAATTATACATCAAAATGAATTTTATAATTTGGAAATGTATTCCAATCAAAGTTAAAAAAGACGTGTGTATTCCACTGGTTATCCAAGTCTGTTTTTTTCTTTCATGAGCAATTGTAGAAATAAATATGCATCATAATTAAAGAGAAAGGAAAAGTTACAATTCTTTTTAAAAAGTTAATAGATTAAAAGTAGGTATATGCTCAGAATAGCATATATATTTGCTTTTTTGTTAAAGTTTTCCAAAATTAAAAATCACCGGACTGTTGTAAATAGAAAAATTATAAAATTATAAATTTTAATATTCAAATACTATATTTGGAGAATATCATCTCTAAATACAATTATATCTTATGTAAAATCATTTTATAATTATCATTAATATTTTGTCATCCGAAAAAAATTGTCGAGGTATGAAATAGAAATGAAATGACCGAGGTGAGATATGGGATTAAAAAAACACTAACAAACTGCTAAAAGAAATTTATAAATAGACGGTGGAAATGTATCCAGAACATTTGACTTCGTGGCCGAGATGGTTGAAATGTGTGATCCAAGTGACCAGAGTCAGCTCAAGGGAGCTATTAAGTCAAATATGGTGTTAGATAGAGATATTGGTCGAGGAAATTGGAAGGATGGTCGAGAGAAAAAAGAGAGATTATGCGATGATAAAAAGATGGTTCAACGGTTGTTCCGATACTTGAGAAAAGGACAATCTAACGGCTGTATCGAGTAAAGTGGCTGAACTGAAGCTGGGTACTTGTCAGATAAAGTGTTTGAAACTGTTGAAACAACGCTCAAGAAAATCATGAGTAATGAGAAGAGGACGCGGAGATGTGGATCAAGCTTGCGTAGAATAATATCTAAAGAAACCTATTGTGAGTTTACGCAGTATCTGCTAAGCCACGCAGTGTCCAAATGAGTAAACAATATATCACACGAGTTCGATCACGTATATGTAAAAGTGGAAGCTGGCTGTAGGAGCTGACGTTACAAATACATTTGTCTTTCCTCAACTCTAAAAGCATAGTGGATATTGGACAAAAAAAATATAGTAGATATTGGACATAAGTACATAACGAATTGAAATATCAATATTAAATTTCTAAAATTTTAAGAAATAATGTGAATAAAATGTAGATTTTTAAATTACTTTAAAATAAAATTGTTTTTGATCCTCAAAATAAAAGTGGATTCTTACGCAACGGGTTTAACTACTCCGGCAATTTTGCAAATGTTTAGAGATTTTAGAATGAGAAAAAGATGAAGCTGAGAGAGAGAGTTTGGTAGTAAATGTCAATGTGGAGGAGCCAAAAGATAGCTACTTAGCGAAGTTTAAGGTTATTGTTGCAATTTTATTTTGATTAGTCTATTTCTTAATTATAAAAACATTGATGGCTAATGTTGCAAATTTTCCATAGTTTAACAGTTTGACTGAAACGACATGTCTTCCATAGCTTCCAGAGTTCCGGTCTGAACATCCTAATCGACGCCGACCCTCGAACTCATCCACACCATGACAAGATCATCATCATGGCATCGAATGTCAAACTTCCTTCGAAAGTACCGAAAGATCCCTCACTCCTCCTTCCAAACGAAATGGAACGAAACTCTCAAGCACAAACACGCAATGGAACAACTAAGAACCACTCTCGTCTCAAATCCAACCTCAAACGGTTCCGTTATACAAACACTCACAAACTCATTCCACATCCACAACTGCAAACCCACCCCACAAGCTTACAGACTCGTCGTCAGAACCCTAGCCAAATCCTCAAACCTCGAGAGCATCGCCTCTGTTCTCAACCACCTCGAAACCTCCGAGAAGTTCGAAACGCCCGAACACTTATTCAAAGACGTCATCTTTGCTTACGGGCTCTCCGGAAAGATCCAAGAAGCGATCGAAGTCTTCTTCAAGATCCCCAAGTTCAGGTGCGTGCCTTCTGCTTACACGCTAAACGCTCTCCTCTCGGTTCTCGTTAGAAGTAGAGAGAGTCTTGTGATGGTTCCCGAGGTTTTGGTGAAAGCTAGTGGAATGGGTGTGAGGTTAGAGGAGTCTACTTTCGAGATATTGGTTGATGCTTTGTGTAAGATCGGTGAGGTGGATTGTGCTGGTGAGTTAGTGAAGTACATGAGTGACGAAAGCTATATCGTTGATCCGAGTTTATACTCTAAGCTGTTGAGTTCTGTTTGTAAACACAAGGACTCTAAATGTTTCGACGTCATTGGATATGTCGAAGAGCTGAGAAAGATTCGGTTTTCGCCGGATTTGCGTGATTACACGGTGGTATTAAAGTTCTTGGTCGAAGGAGGAAGAGGGAAAGAGGTTGTGAGCGTGCTGAACCAGATGAAATGTGATCGAATAGAGCCTGATCTCGTTTGCTACACGATTATATTGCAAGGAGTTATCGCGGATGAGGATTACTCGAGAGCAGACAAGTTGTTTGATGAGCTGCTCTTGTTGGGTTTGGCTCCTGATGTTTATACTTACAATGTGTATATCAATGGTTTATGCAAGCGGAATGATATCGACGGCGCGGTTAAGATGATGGCTTGTATGGAGAAGCTAGGTTGTGAGGCTAATGTGGTTACGTATAATATATTGATAAAGGGGTTGGTTAAGGGTGGGGATATGAGTCGAGCGAAGAGTGTTTGGGAAGAGATGGAGAGGGATGGGGTTGATAGGAACAGTCACACGTATGATATTATGATTGGTGGGTTTGTTGAAGTAGACGATGTTGGTTATGCTCAGGGTTTATTGGAGGAAGCTTTTAGCAGGAACTTGGTTGTTAAGAGATCGAGAACAGAGGAAGTTATTTGTAGGTTGTGTGATAAAGGTTTGATGGATAAAGCACTGGAACTTTTAGCTCACCTGGTTTAAAGAGGCTTGGTTTGACCAACTCTATTATACCTGCAATTTTTTTAATGTATTTGGTCTTGTGGATGATAGTTAGAATTTGTTAGAAAGGAGATTAATTTTTTGGCAAGACTTTTGGAAGTAATAAAACAGAAAGATAAGTTCTTTAAACAGAATTGAAAAAACTCGGATTAAAGCAGTTTCACATTCCGAAACTTGGATGATATTTAGAATTTGTTAGAAAGGAGATTAATTTTTTGGTAAAGCAGTTTGATTTACCTCCAGAAACTCGATTAAAGCAGTTTCACATTCAGAAACTCGGATTAAAGCAGTTAAAACAGTTAAAAAACTCGTATTAAAGCAGTTTCACATTCAGAAACTCGGATTAAAGCAGTTAAAGCAGTTAAAAAACTCGTATTAAAGCAGTTTCACATTCAGAAACTCGGATTAAAGCAGTTAAAGCAGTTAAAAAAACTCGTATTAAAGCAGTTTCACATTCAGAAACTCGGATTAAAGCAGTTAAAAACTCGGTTTAAAGCAGTTTCACATTCATAAACTCGGATGATATTTAGAATTTGTTAGAAAGGAGATTAATTTGTTGGCAAGACTTGTGGAATGAATAATCAAACTCGGATTAAAGCAGTTTCACATTCAGACAGTGACATCACATTCAAAAAGATAAGTATTTTAGATTTTTTGAAACACATGATTCACGCAAACGAGGAATCACGCAAGTTATAGGAAAAAAAAAACAGAAAGATAAGTTCTTTCGATCTGTTTTCTATTACTGTTGCTGTTTGAATGTGATGTCACTGTCTGAATGTGAAACTGATTTAATCCGAGTTTGATTATTCATTCCATGCGTCTTCTTGGCTTTAAGTGACAAGCCTTTTTAGTATAGATTTTTGGGTCTTTGTTCTTTCCTTTTTGTAAAACAGGGTTCACGCAAACGACTGAAAACCATGAATCACGCAAACTACAGAAAAAAAAAATCAGAAAGATAAGTTTTTTCGATCTGTTTTTATTACTGTTGCTGTCTGAATGTGATACTGCTTTAATCCGAATTTCATTATTATTGCCCATAATAACATTCCATGTGTTTTATCTCGATCGGTTCTGAGTCTTTTTATTCCGTTTGTTAAACAGGGTTCAATCAAAACGACAGCGAGGAATCACGCAAACAACAGAAAAGAAAAACATAAAGAAAAGTTCTTCTGATCTGTTTTCTATTACTGTCAGCTGTAATTATCATTCCATGTGTCTTCAACTTTAGCTTTATATGTTCGTTTTGTATGTGTTCGCCACAAGAAAAATACCCAGTTTCTCTCAGATGTATGCTATATGATATAGTTTCATCATTCATTCTCTTCGAAATTCTAATATTTGGTGTTGAATTTGGTTGAGAGGTTTCCCCTTTATGAGTATATCTAAACAATTTCATGTTCATCGTATATAAAAAACTTTAGCTTTACATATGTGAGTTGAGTTTTGGTGGTTAATCATTTGACTCATTTTGTTTGTTTGTTACAAGCCTTATTTATCTCGTTCGTTGCTGAGTCTGTTTTTTTTTCCATTTGTTAAACATGATTCACTCAAACTGACAGCGACAGAAAACGAGGAATCACTCAAACAACAAAAAAAAGTAGAAATGTACGTCCTTTTAAAAATGACTGTAAAACAAGAGCAACAATAGCAAATCACAAACCATAGTTTTTCTAAAAAAGATAAAGTGTTCTTAATATTCTCCATAAATCTTCTTACTCTTCAGTGACTAACCCTTCTCACTCCCCTGTAGAAGCCAGTAGTTAGAACACAAATGCCATAGATAGTTTTTTAATAATGTTTGCATAGGTATTAGACTAACCTGTCTCGATACATGTACTGTACAAAAGTGGCACCGTCCTGTGCAAATACTTTCCTCACCATTCGCCAGTATAAGGAGAGTATTTGGTCTTGTGGATGGTAGCTAGAATTTGATAGAAGTGATCAGACTTTATGTTCTAAGCAGAAGAAAAATCTTCAAATGTATGTATTGGTTTCTTCAAAGATTTAATAGAAATTATGTTTGGTTTTGATGTCCATCATAGTTGCATTGTTTATTTGTCTTACTCAAAATCAAAACTATTTAACCGCAAATGGTTTTAGACCGTCTCAGCTGATGCAACCATTTAAAGTCTAGATTGACATTGATCAATGAATGTTTAAAACCTAAATCATGAGAAGCATGTGAGCCTC